>NW_024081623.1:443794-470538 GCF_003009895.1 Hyaena hyaena | reverse complement strand
CCCCCCGCCCCCCCCCCCCCCCCCCCCCCCCCCCCCCCCCCCCCCCCCCCCCCCCCCCCCCCCCCCCCCCCCCCCCCCCCCCCCCCCCCCCCCCCCCGCGCCTGCTTCTGCCTCTTTGACTTCTGAAGTCAGCCATCTGCCCCTCCCTCCTCTGTCTGCCCCTCCTGGCCTCCACCCCCCTCCGTCCCTTCAGTCCGTCTTCTGCCAGTTCATCACTGCACGTGTCCATCCATCCATCCCCAGACCCTCACTGCCCACGCAGCCGGCGCTGCGGGCCGCCCTCAAGGGCGGTGTGGGTGGAAGTAGACACAGGGGTCTGGAGCGGCAGGTGCCTGCTTAGCAGAGGAGGCAGCGCAGAGCTTGGCCTTGTAATGCAACAGGCCGGCAGGATGCAAAAAGGTAGGGGCAGCATTCCTGAGAGCGGAAAACATGCTCGGGCCCTGAGGGGCAGCGCAGTCAGTGTCCCGAGAGTTGGTACTCAGGACCTCCCAGGGACTCAGTGCTCAGCACCTCCAAGGACTTGGTACTCAGTACTCCCAGGGACTCAGAGCTCAGCACTTGAGCTTGGCAGAAGCATAAAGAGCAAGAAGGGAGCTGCCAGCAAGTGAGGCTAGGGGTTGGCGGGAGAGGGATCACGGAGGCTGCCCAGCGGCTGGGCCATGGGGAGCCATGGACGGGATGGGAGTGGGCAAAGGTGTGCTCAGATCCTGCTGGGGGCTGGGGCCACCAAGTGCACCTAAGCCAAACCCTGTGTCACCTCCCCACCCACCCCTAGGCAGCCCCAAGTCTCTCCCTCACCCCAGCTTGGGACTGGTATGGGGGGAAGGCGCTGGCAGGGGAAGCCTGGGGTCAGGTAAGGTGTGCCCGTGTGCGAGCCTGAGCAGCCAGGTGCCAGAGCTGGCTCTGGAAGGGCCGGGGAGCCCCTGGGCAAAGGTGGAACAAGAGGCGGCCTGCTTGGCCCACACCTGGGAGAGCCCTGGGGAGGCTGAGTAGGAGGCTGGTTTCGCTCTCCTCGGCATGGGTCTCCTCCCAGAGCCGCCCAGTCGTTGGCCCAGGCCCCAATGACCTCCCCTGGCAGCGAGGAGAAAGGATGTCTTCCCGGGACGCTTCCCTGTCCACCTCCCTGGGGCTCCCACAGCCTCCTACTCTGCCCACCCCCCCAGAATCAGAATATGACAGCCCCCAGCCGGCTGCCAACATGCCTGGGGTAGGACCCCCAGGGAGCACAGTGCCCAGCTGGCCACCCTGGGCCTCTAAAACCCCAGGTCCGCCCACCCAGAACCCCTCTCCCTCTGCAGGGCAGAGCTGCAAGTTCTGGGGATGGACATGCTCTCCTCCCCTAGGCCCTACATAGGCACTAAAGGTCTGGCGTTGGGTCCCCAGAATCCCTGGCTTGGCAGGAGGAAAGCTGCCCTCTGTCCTGCTCCACCCCCCAGCTCTGAGCTCCGCCACCTTCACCTCAGCCTTGAGGGCTGCAGGGACCCTCCACCGACCCTTTCCGGGTGAGGCTGGAGGGGCCCGAGGCTTGGGCGTGGCCTGGCCGCAGGCATGGACCCCGCCCAGCCGCCCAGCCGGCTCACCTGCATGCTGGCCCCAGAGTCTGGCGAGGAGCTGGCGATTGTGGTGCCCGCGGACCCGAACCGAAGTGTGGCAGTAAGGCAGCTGGGCGCGTCCTACCTGACTTCCGCGTGGGACTCACCCCTCCCTCCTTCGTCTCTCCAGCCTCCCTCTTCCTCCTCTTCCTCCTCCTGGCAGATCCTTCTGCTGCTGCTCCTGGGCTGGAAGGCACACCCCTTCCTGTGTGTTTGTGTTGGGGGGGGGGTTGACACCTTCTTGAGGACCTGAGCAGGTGGGGACCCCTCCCCCTCTGAGGGCCTGGCCTTCACAGGCAGGGGGCGTTCCCTACAAGGTGAGTTAGATGGGCATCTCCCTCCTGGGGCACAGCGGGGGTGGGGCCATGAGCACTTCCCAATACCCTGGGCTCCCTGCTCACCCTCACTCCTCCAGATCCCAGGGCACACTTTCCCCAGGGCCCCTGCAGAGCATCCAGCCCTTGACTCCCACCCCCCAAGCCCAGTGTTAGTTCCCTTAGAGAAGAAATTGGCAGGGAGGATTGAAGATGAGACAGACCCCAAGAAGAAACTCTCACCCTGAGCCCCTGCTGTTTGGATTCCATCTGGGAGAGGCGAGAATCTCTGGGATCCTGAGGACACGCGCTGGCCCTGGGCTGCACGGATCCCATGGTCATAGGGCAGCAGCTGGGGAAGCCTCTGGGCCACCAGAGAGCAGAATGCCCCCAACAGGGACATGGGGCACCAGGCTCTGAAAGCTGCTCTGAAGCTGAGGACATAGGGCAGAAGTGCAGCAGGGCAAGGCACATGGAAACATGGAACAGTACAAGGGGGCACCTGAGGTCATGGGGGACAGGGAGTGCCCACAGTGTCAGGGCACAGCATCATGCCGCGCATGTGACCCCATGGTCCAGGCCCAGCACTGACGGACATTTGCTCTGGGATTATGTGGCTCCACGTCACCCACATTTCTGCTTGGGGAACGCCATGGTAGGCTGTGACAGCAGTAGCGGCCAGGACCAAACTGTGACAAAGATGAGAGAAGGATCTAGCAGCACAGAGCCTGTGTGGGTCTGATGGAGCAAACTCAGACTCATGCACTAAGACTAAAGCCACAGAAGCACCGTGGCAGCGGTTAGTCCAGGACTAGTGGTAAGTGTTGCTCTGCCACCTTCAATCCCTGGTCTCACCATATGGCTCAGAATGGCTGCTAAACCCCCAGGCATCACACCCACATTCAAGCCAGAAGGAAGAGGAAAGTGAAGGAGAGGTGCTCCACCAGTCATATGATTGGTCCTTGGCCACAACTCCCTGCAAGGTAGCCTGGGAAGTATGATCACTTTTCCGAAGGAAGATTGTAGAAGGGCACTAGGGTCATGCAGCAGTCCGCGCAGGCCAACGGCCTCAAATGTCCCATTAAAGTTCAGGAAACAGAGCCAAGTGTTTTTGAGCACAAGTAACGTGAACTCACAGTCCACATGGCCAACCAGCCCCTGGACTTGGTCTCCTCCGGGTCTCCAGCTCCACCAGCATTTACATTCGCATCATGTTACAACAACCAATGGATGTCCCCAAGGCTGGGCTCTCTCTGCATCTCCACTTGGCATTTCTGTTTTTATTGCTGCAGAAACACTGCTCCTCATGCCCACCTTCCAAGGGCCTGTGGAAGGCCAAGTGACATCCAGATCCTTGCTGTTCCAGAGCTGGCACCCGTGGCCCCTTGGGGCCAGGAGGGCGTCTCCAGCCCCGGTGAGGGAGCAGTGCCTGGCCCACAGGGAGAAGTGCCCTGCTCTCAGTGAAGGATGCAAGATAAAGGAGGATCTCACCACCCAGTCCTATCTGGCACAGCCCTTTGGGAAAGCGATTCAGCAAAAAGAATCAGAAGCCTTAAAATTGTTTATACTTTGGTCTATTTAGGTTTTTATAAGCTATCCTAAGGAAAAATAACTCCAAAATAAGGAAAATATATATGAATATGTCCTTTGAGGCAAAAATTATAAACCACCTAGATGTTCAACAATAGGGAGATGTCTGAGAAAACATGGCATATGCACCTGACTAGCGGCTTTAGGAAATGCTGACGTCACACAGACTGAAAACACGCATGCATTTTGTCTCAGCTGAGTGAAAATGCATTAAAACACTAAAGAGCAGATAGAATATTTATGCTCATATTTGCTTAATGATGTGAACTGTGAATGGTGGGATTATGCTTTTCTTCCTTCAGTTTGCTTTCTTCAAATTTTCTGTAACACACACATCACTTCTATAAACCGAATTATTATGGGGCACCTGAGTGGCTCAGTCCATTGAGCACCCAACTCTTGATTGTGGCTCAGGTCATGATCCCGGGTGGTGGGAGTGAGCCTCGTGTGGGGCTCCGTGCTGAGGGTGGAGCCTGCTCGAGAGCCTCTCTCTCTTTCTCCTCTGCTTGCTCTCTCTCTCTAAAATAAACAAACAGGGGCGCCTGGGTGGCTTAGTCGGTTAGGTGTCCGACTATTGCTTAGGTCATGATCTCATGGTTAGTGGGTTCGAGCCCCGCGTCGGGCTCTGTGCTGACTGCCAGCTCAGAGCCTGGAGCCTGTTTCAGAGTCTGTGACTCCCTCTCTCTCTGACCCTCCCCTGCTCACGCTCTCTCTCTCTCTCTCTTCTAGAAATAAATAAAACATTTAAAAATTTTAAAAAAAATAAAACAAACAAATAAATTTAAAAATTATGATGATACTAAAACCTGTTACTATGAACTTAACTTCCCCAGACTCAGCCTTCCTCTTTGCCCCAGTCTTGAGTGCATCTTCTGAAAAAGCCACAGTGCAGTGGATGCAGTGGATCAGCCCCTTGCAGGCAGCTTAGCCACCCCAGCTGCTGGCAGAGCTGACCCTGCCCTGTGTTGGGGAAAGGGCGTGGCCCACGTGGGCCTTGGACCCTGGACCC
This sequence comes from Hyaena hyaena, assembly GCF_003009895.1. Classification (NCBI taxonomy): domain Eukaryota; kingdom Metazoa; phylum Chordata; class Mammalia; order Carnivora; family Hyaenidae; genus Hyaena; species Hyaena hyaena. Next base: position 466,033 of record NW_024081623.1, on the reverse strand, counting down.
TGCTCCCTTTTCCTTCCCCCTCCGAGCCCCAGAGCACCCTGCCCACCTGTCGTCCTCCATGAGGGCCAAAGTACGGCAGGAGGTGGGCCGCCCTTTCTGGCTCTCTCTAGGCTGCTTTGCCTCCTTTTAACTGGGGGGCTGGTGGCCACGCTGTGGAGGAGGTCAGGATGACGAAGCCACCAAGAGTGCCCCGGGTAAAATGCTGCCCGCAGGACAAGCATGCCCTCACCTTGGGAATCTGCCCTCCCAGCCCCAGTGGCCTGCCTTGTGGCCCAAAGATACTCTGATGTCTCTCTGAGGATAGTTCTCGGAGGCTCGCAGCAGGGTCAGCTGGAGTCAGGGCCTCCCAAGCTCTCCGGGGCTGGTCCCAGATGCCCACAGCCTCCGTCTGGCCTCCCTGGCTGACAGCTCCTGTCTGGGGCAGCAGACCTCCCTGTCCTCGGGCCCTTGCAGGGAAGATTCCTCGCCCAGGCTGGGTTTCTTCTCCTGGGATCGGACGGAAACTGGTCCTTGCCTGTGGGACCAGGGCTTCAGGGTGGGGCCCCAGCCCCTGATGTCCTCACCCCAGGGGCAATTCTGTCTCCAAAATGCCCTCCTGCCTTAAATTCCTAGCAGCTCCTGTTTTCTGTCTTTTAAATTTTTTTTAATATTTTTATTTATTTCTGAGAGAGAAGAGAGACAGCATGAGCAGGGGAGGGTCAGAGAGAGAGGGAGATACAGAATCTGAAGCAGCTCCAGGCTCTGAGCTGTCAGCACAGAGCCCGACGCGGGGCTCGAACCCACGAACCCATGAGATCATGACCTGAGTCGAAGTCGGGGGCTTACCCGACTGAGCCACCCGGGCGCCCCTCCTGTTTTCTGTCTTAAGGAACAGAAAGCCGTTCTTGTGTGGGCTGACAGCCACATAGCCCCACCCTCTCCGTCAGCCTTCAGAAAACAGAAAGTGCTAGAGTTCTCCACAGTCCATTCACCTTGACAGACATGGGTGGAAACAACAGGGGTTGTTCCTTTAGAAACCCGCAAATTTCTCTCCCTCCCTGCAAGGATATCTTATGAAAGCATTCCTGTCAATATTTTCACGATTCACCACCATGAATGTGAGTCCTTCGGGCCTGGGGGAACCTTAGGATCTGAGGCCCGGACACACACAACCCAGATCTACGGCTCCATGCGGTGTGCGCGCGGGGACCAGCTATGCCTGAGAAAAGCCGGAATGGGCTGCCTTCACAGCCCCTCCCCAGGCTTCAGGTAGTCACCTGTGTGGCTGAGGAAGATTCGAGCCTCTGGACCCTTCTCCGGGGGCGGGTGAGTCCTGCTGACTTGGGCCCACCTGCAAGTCCCAGGCCCCGGGTGATGGACCAAGTCCTCAAAGCTGCTCTGCTAACTCCTGACCTGCCACCAGGCCACCAGACCACCTGACCTTCTGAGACAACTTCCCCACTCCTGAGCCCTGTGGAGGACACTGCCAGGCCACGTGTATCTGAAGGGAGGGTGAGTGAAGGGTCGTGGTCAAGACAGGGACCTGGTGGAGGTGAGCCCAGGCCCATGGGCAAAGCTGCAGGTGGGCCGCTCCTTGCAGAGCACGGGGTGGGGGTGGGGGGTCAGGGAGAAGCTCTAGGTTCTGGTGGGGAAGGAGGTGCTGAGAGTAGGGGGGTCATCAACATTCTGTACCTCAATGTCCCCGTCTCCCAGCCAGAGACGAAAATAGAACTCAAGGGAGTGAGAAAGTCACAATAGTTAGCATTTGGGTTTTTTTTTTAATGTTTTTATTTATTTTTGAGAGAGAGACAGACAGACAGACAGACAGAGCACAAGTGGGGAAGGGGCAGGGAGAGAGGGAGAACAGAATCCAAAGCAGGCTCCAGGTTCTGAGTTGTCAGCACAGAGCCCCATGTGGCGCTCAAACCCACGAGCCGTGAGATCATGATGTGAACTGAAGTTGGATGCTCAGCCACGCGAGCCACCAGGCGCCCCCAGTAGTTAGAATTTGTAAAGTTTGGGGAACTCTCACTGCCACGTGGCCAGAGTGTGGTGGCAACTGTTAACTAACGTGTGGTCTGCACACAGGGGAGAGGGCACCCCATGAGGGTTTGGCTCAGCCCCTGCCCAGTGGTGTTCCACTCTGGTCCCCAACCCTGATGGGCCCTATCCAGCTCCACTCTTGCCCAGCCCTGGGCTGTCCAGTTTCTGTGCTCTGGAATGTCAGTGGCCCCCCTCCACGTAGGAAGGGGTGGCTTCCAGTACAGTTTGGGAGAAACACCCATACCCAAGAAGTTATCCCAACAGCTGAAGATAGCACTGGGAATCAGCATAGCTGGGGTGGAGAGGAGGGGCCCTCAGGGCAGGATGAGGAACCAGCCCGTGGGGTTCTTGCTGGAAAGAAGGGGTGGGTGGGAGCTGGCCTGCTCTAGGCACATGGGTCCAGCATCGCTTCCCTGGGTAAAGTAAGTCTCAACGTGTCAGTCTGTGCAGGCCAGTGCAGTGGGGGCCACGGTCCTATTTGGGGTGAACATGAACTCACATGGCTCCCTGTGGCCTTCAGGACGGAGACCAAAGTGCGGCCCTGGCCATTCTCTCCAGCCTCACACTTGCACATGCACTGGACAGTGCCCACAGCGAAGTTGGCAGCCCAGGCCCACGTGGGAGGGGTCAGGGCCTGGGGTGTGGAGTGGGCCCAGGGCTGAACAGAGGGCAGTCACCAGGCCCTGGAAGGCCTATTAGCCTTAAAAATAAAACTGTCAACTCTAATTACCAGCGAAATGAGTTTATCTGGGAATAGCAGAGAATTATAATTTGGGAAAAGAAAGCCACAGCAAAACCATAGGCAAGTCCCCAGAACAAAAGAAGGGAGTGGCTGGGGGCCTGTTGTAAACTAGAAGTCCGCTGGAGTGAGCTGGGAGCTGGGTGTGCAGTGGCCTCTCGCTGCTGGGCTATCGCCCGTCTGGGAAGAACCCTTGCCGCCGCCTCCTGGGGCTGTAAAGTGGCGTCCGCCTGCAAGGTGTGTCCCTTCCTGTCGGCTCTACAGTTGACACTCAGTGAGCCCTCTGCCTGCGGGTCTCCCACTCCATTCTATACGAGTGTTCCTTTACTCACACTCACAAGCCAGAGAGCGCACTCCCTGGGGGCCGCCATTTCTTGGCTCATCTGCTGGTGTCCGGCTCGGCGTAGCGGTCAGGGACTGAGACATGGGGTCACATCACGATCAGGCCTCGCGCTTGGTGGGTAGGCCTGGGATGAGGGGCCGGGTGAATACGTCCCTGTGCAGATACACACAGCGAAACAGAATAAAGGAAACCTGGCTACACGCAGTGGAGGCCACAGGAGGAGCTCTCACCGCACCCCTCAGTCCAGCCAACATGGACCACCGCAGCCCAGCCAACGAGGGACCACCGCAGCCCAGCCAACATGGACCACCGCAGCCCAGCCAACATGGACCACCGCAGCCCAGCCAATGAGAAGCCACTGCATTTCCAGTTGTTGGGCCAATGGGCTTCTGGTTTATAATAGCCGCTTCCAACTCCCCCACTTGCTCTGCAAAAGAGCATTTCTCCCCAATGTTCTAGGGAACTGTCTATGGTTTGGTCATAGCTTGCTTGTCCCAAATTGCAATTTTCTACTATTCCTGAATAAACCCATTTCACTGGTAAAATAACTGAAAGGTCTATGTTTAAAGAAAACATTGCTAGGTGTCAGAGTGGGATGCAACTGAGGCTGGTGAGCAACAAACAAGTGACAGCACCCTCCAGCCAGCTGGGCTCCCTGCCTTCTCACCGACCCTGGGGTTTGAGTGTAAGTTTTCTCCTGGATTTGTGCTTCACTCTCTGTTTTGAGCTCTCCAGGCTTTATTCGGGACCGGCTTTAAGGCTTTGTCCTTTCAGAGAATACTCGTTTGGCCTTTGTCTGACTCCTTTCTAGAGCCCGGCTGTTCCTACTGGGGCTGTGCTGTTTGTTCAGGAATTTTCCTCTTTACTCTGGAGAAAAGCCTCTGGGAAATAGGATCCCAGTGATCAAAATGCTTTGAGGGTGCCTCTGCCCCCACTCTTCTGGGAGGCCAGTCGGTTAGAGGTTTAAACGCTTCGGCCCCTCCTACTGTGCATTCTTAACTAAATGGACTGACTGACTTCACCAAAAGCAATTTACAACTTCAATGGCCATTATGGGGAACTTTCGAGCTCCCCAAATTTACTTTCCTCACAACTGAATTGAACAGCAGCGGCTCTAAAATTGTCAAAACTCAGTTGGATGCTTACTTTAATTGGTAACTTGAGGCTTCCAGACATTTTTAGAATTCAAAGTCTGCCTTTTTGCAAAATACTATTTGTAAACTAACTGAGGCAAGCGAACGATTGAAAGAAGCCAACACGGCTTCTGAGGCCTCTTCCCTTCCCCATCTTCTTGTCCCCAGACAGGTGGGCCCGCCTTGCACTCAGACCCCACCCCTGGCACCATTTTCCTCTCTTCTCTCCTCACTGTCCCCACCTCCCCTATACCCACCCCTCATTCTAACCCTTCTGTTGAGCTTCCCTTTCCCACCAAACCTCTCCTCTCCTCTCCTCTCCTGAACCTATTAAAACCTACTCCTCTAAAGTTAACTCTGCTGGGGGTCCCAAAGAATGCCAGATTGCTTAAGTGGCCTGGAGTAAGGCTGAAATTTGAGCCAAATGAAAGTTTCCTAAACTGACTGAGAACCCACTAATTTGCTGAAGAATTTAACATAGTTATTCAAATTTACTAATCTGATTCCTCAGATTTATATCAATGGGTCCACACGCTTGTTGGTGAAGGTTGGGCCAAACACTGGATGAAACCATACTAACAGGAACATCCTGGAAGTGATTTGGAGAAACAGATGCCTCAGTTTTGGCAAGATGCTAGACACTCAGTGGAAATCTCCACTGAACGATTACAGTAGGTTTTCCTAAGCCTGTTGATCAGAACAAGATTCAGGCTTTCACACAAAACACAATCACAATCTACTCCAAGTTGTCTTCAGAGGCAATTCTGGATTGCTGTAGATGCTGAATCCAACTTGGTAGCGTTTAACTCCACATTTATTAACAGGCTGAACTGGGATTGTTCCCTTTTAGTTAAAAGGACCAAGATAGAATGGGAAACTATGTCCACTCTGGATTTAGTGAATTTGGCAAACCAGCTCGCTGGCATCCTAGATGAGTCACCTAAAGGAAAGACCACTACCATTCTCAATTTTCAGCTCCAGCAAATGAAGGCTCCTCAACACCCCCCCCCATTTCTGCAGTCAACTACAAACAGCCAGGGCACTGGGGAAGACGGAGTGCTCCCACGAGCCTTTCCCAGTGTCCTCCTGATTCTTACTGATGGGGCTCCGGTCCTTCCTCTCCAGATTGGGAGAGAACCTCTCTGTGTCCTTATTGGTACTGGGACTGTGCTCCTGGTGCCCAGTCCCATCGCTACAATGCAGCCTCTGCCTTGATGTACTAACACAGTTCAAACAGTGGGGGAGGCCTCTCATAAACCCTAACGGGTCCCTGTCTCTGAGCCTACTTCCCTTGTTTAGGCCCCTTGAGGGATACATACTTCTTTCTCCTTAGTTCCTCTGCCTCTGTTCCTCCTTTATTGGGCTGAGATTTCTTAGAAAAGCATCATGCCAGAATTTGGTTCTCCCAAAAGGAGGAAATAATTCTAGAATTTGACAATAGTAATCAAAATAGGCAGCCAGGGAAAATTAAAAGATTCTTCAGTATCTTTTTTATTCTGTGTCTCTGATGGCATGATAGCTGAGTCTGGGAACACTGACTACTTGTCCCTATTAGGTCATCTGCCATCCTCTTTATGGGCAACACCTTCAGTTGATACTGGCAGAATGCAGAATCAGTGCACCTCCCGACAAGAATTAATGAATACCCTATAAATAAGGATGCCCTTCAAGGCATCAAGCCGTTACAGACGACTACAAGGCTCGGGGCTTCCTTGCCTCCTGCACTAGTCCCTGGAGCACCCCACTCTGAGAAAACTCAATGACTGAGGTGGGAGGTTTGTCCCGAGCAGTAAATGGCATTGTTATCCCTCAGCACCCAGCTGTTCACAAACCTCACACTCTACGGACATCCCGTAGATGAAGAGAAGTTTTCACCGTAACTGACCTGTCTGGTGCGTCTCTTAGCATTCCGGCAGGTAAGGATAGCCAGTATCTGTTTGCCTGTCTTGGGAAGAATGGCAGTGCACCTGGACAGTCACGCCGCAGGGGTCCTCAGAGCCCCTCTTTGCACAAACCTTAAAAGCGGATTCAGATGACGGAAAGTTTTCTTCAGGCTCTACTTTGTTACAGGACACAGTGATTTCATTCTCTGTCCCCCTTCTCAAACTTATTCACAGGAAGACAGCATCCACCTACTAAACCTTTTGGCCTTTAAAGGGATAGAGTCTCCAAAGAAAAATTCTCAGGTTTGATACTCATGGCATTCTATCTCAAAACAAGGACTGCATTTGGATCCAGATGAAACTCCTCACAACTGCTTACTGTTCACAGATCACATTTAGACTCTTTGTGACCATTTATAGGAAATTCCTGTAACCAATGAAGATTTTTCATGGTTTACTGATGGTTCTTATTTAAAGGATGAAAATGGTAAATATGGTGTTGGGCAGAACACCATACAGAACCCAACAGGCTACATCACTTGAGTGGTTCCTTAGCCAAGGGCAAGACAGCAGACATTTGAACCTACAGCTGGCATGTTTGGGGGGACAGTTCATGATTTTGGAATATTATGGAAACGATGTGTCCTTACTTCCAATGGGGATAAGATTAAAAATGGCTCTTATGTGCCATATTTTGCCAGTGGCTCTGGTTATTTTTAAGGTTCCTGTACATTCCAGACTCAGCTCCCTGAAAGCCAAAGAAAACCACCTCGCTGATATTTCTACCTCGCTGTTATTTCCACACACAGGACAGCTCGCTGCTCCCGAGGAGATCAATAGCCCAACTCTGGTCCAAAGGGTGCTCTTCCACATGATAATGTGGAAGAATTGACCAGAGATACCCAACAATTGGTCCCAGAGGGAGAAAATAACATTGGAAATCTAATAACTGTTGGTTGGATAGGAAGAGAGAGCTCTGGTTTGGACCAAATAATAACCTGGCCCTACCAGAAATTCTAAAACTCTCACTACTTACCACCAGACAAGCATTTAACCTACTGGCAAAGTGACGGCATTCGTGAAACAACACCAGTAGGGAAATATTAACAAGGCAACAAAAGGTACCTACCTTCCTGTCCTAACTGTCCAAAGTACAATCCACAGAATCCCACTCACGCAAATGGATTTCACACAGCTTGGCTGTCTCATGGACATAAACATGTTTTTGTCACGGTTTGTGTGTTTTCTTACTGGACAGAAGTTTTCTCTTGCAGATAGGCCACTGCTGCTTCTGTGGCTAAAATTCTGTTAGAAAAGATCATCCCGGGGCGCCTGGGTGGCTTAGTCGGTTAAGCGTCCGACTTTCGCTTAGGTCATGATCTCGCGGCTCGTGGGTTCGTGCCCCGCATCGGGCTCTGTGCTGACAGCTCAGAGCCTGGAGCCTGTTTCAGTCTGTGACTCCCTCTCTCTCTGACCCTCCCCTGCTCACGCTGTCTCTCTCTCTCTCCTAGATATAAATAAAAGAAAAAAAAACATTAAAAAAAAATTAAGAAAAGATCATCCCTGCCTGGGAGCCCCTCCTGAGCTGCATAGGACCAGGGAACCCATTTTACTGGCTGGTGGCTTTGACAAGTCTGTGCTGTTCAGACAGTTTTACAGCACTGTCTCCATGCATTCCTTCCTCAATCCTCAGAGTTTGTCAAATGCACAAACAGCACTCTTAAGACTTTATTGGCACAATTTGTAGAGACCTTCCAAATACCTTGGTCAAAAGAACTGTCACTGGTCCATCTAACCTTCAGGTCCACTTCCTTGGGAACCCATAGACTCTCACTCTGTGAAGTAGTCACATGAGGCCCAGTGCACTGGGCCTTGCCTCCCTGACCCACAGTTGATAAAAGGAGATACAGGTCAGTACTGTAAAGGCCTAATTACTTCTATTAAAAGTAACCATGATTCGTAGTGCCTGGGCAGCTCAATCCATTGAGCAGCCAACTCTGCCTCAGGTCATGATCTCACAGTTTGTGGGGTTTAGCCCCATATCAGGCTCTGTGCTGATATAGTGGGGAGCCTGCTTTGGATTCTCTGTCTCCCTCTGTGCCCCTCCCCAGCTAGCTCTCTCTCTCTCTCTCTCTCTCTCAAAAATAAATACACATTAAAAAAATAACCATGCTTCAGTAGAGCAATCTTTTTCACAGTGTGCCCCTGGGATATGAAGCATCATATCTTGCAACCTGGAAATTTCATTTATGGGAAAAAGACACATCCAGAATGACTCTCTTCAATCTCACTGGAAAGGCCCTTATCAGGAACTTTGAACCAACACTCATGCTACCAAACTCCAGGGAGTAAACTCTTGGACTCACACGACGCATCTGAAGACAGTACCAACCCCCGACTGGCCCTGCACACCACCTGGCGTCCTGAGAGTAAAGACTTCCCAGAATTGAAGCAGCTGACATCTGATGAGACACAGTCCCAAGATGTCCAGACAGGCCCGTGTACCTTTTTCTCACTGCTGCTACATCTTTCTTTCATGGAAAGACAATGCCCTTGGCTGCATTTTCCAAACTCTTGAGAAAGAGAAAACTATTTTGATTGTGGCCTTTTGTAAACAGCTTCATCATGAGCCTATGACAAATTCATCTTTTCAGCTGTTTTTTCTGAAGGGTTAGAAGGTTCAAGATTCACAAGTCTTTCCTTCATCTAAACTAGTATCTGGCTCTGGATTCACATCCAGATTCCTGGCCTCTGAATTTGCAATCTTACAGGCTGTCTGATTGGGTAACATTTGTTTCCAAACAGTTCTTTTGAGATAACAACACAGTTTTAACACATCTTTGAGGTTTTCCTACTGCAAAAAGTTCGTCAGGTATTGGGGCGCCTGGGTGGCTTAGTCGGTTAAGCGTCCGACTTTCGCTTAGGTCATGATCTCGCGGTTCGTGGGTTCGAGCCCCGCGTCGGGCTCTGTGCTGACTGCCGGCTCAGAGCCTGGAGCCTGTTTCAGTCTGTGACTCCCTCTCTCTCTGACCCTCCCCTGCTCACACTGTCTCTCTCTCTCTCTCCTAGAAATAAAAAAAAAAAAAAAAAAAGTTCGTCAGGTATTGCCTCATGTTTACACCTGCACTCTAGCTCCCCAAATGCACCTGATTCTGTGTGTTCTCATGGTGTTTGCTCTTCTGCTTCCATGGCTGCTTCAAGCGGGGACTTCCAGGAGGCATGTGTGGCTCTAGGTTTGCCTTGTGGGGAGAATTCTTCTCCCCTAAGTCAGAACAAGTGCCAACAAATATTTCAGTGGGCTGTTTTCAGACCTAGGGTCCTAGTTTAGAACGATGACACAATTTGGGATTGTAGTGTTACTTTTTCTGTTTTGTGTGTTTACGTTTTGCATTTTGTTGCCTATCAAACTTCTGTAGAAATCATGTACCCAATCCATGATCTCCAATGCTTATGATCTTGATAAACATGCACTAGAGATTGGAAGCACCTGGGAGTCCCCCCTCCTGACCTTGTTACTCTGTGTGGCCTTAAGTGGTTCCTCCATCATGGAACATGACAACCAGAAAAGGTTCTCTGTGGCAGCCAGAGACAAAAGCATTAAATATGGAAAACCTGACTCTTGATCAGGATTCTTTCAAAGAATTATCTTGATCAAACGGAATAAATTTGAAAATTAATAAAAGGAAATCGCATTTAGAATGGAGTCAGGAGGGTGGGCACCTGGGTGGTTCAGTCGGTTGACGGTCTGACTCCTGCTTAGGTCATGATCTCAAGGCTGAGCCCAACATCGGGCTCACTGATGTCAGCCTGTTAGCGCAGAGCCTGCTTCCCACCCTCTGTCCCCTCTCTCTGCACCACCCCCACTTGCACTATCCTCAAAATAAATAAAAATTTTTTTAAATGGGAGTCAGGAGGCCAGCAGGGGGAGCGCTCACACCCAGCACTAGTCAACAGAGCCAACAGGCAGGTAGACACACCTTCAAGGTGGATACTACTTCACAACCTTAGCAAGAGGAAGCAAGATTTTTCTCTTCCTGGGGCAACAGCTCAGCCAATGAGAAGCTACTATATTTCCAACTCTTCAGTTTACTCCAATGGACTTTTAGTTTATAACAGCCCTCTCCCCTCCCTCTGTTCCCGTGACTTGCCTGTGGTTTTTCTTGTAGCTAGTTGTCCTAGATTGCAGTGTTATTCCAGAATAGACCCATTTTGCTTGCAAAGTAACTGACAGTTTTATTTTTTGGATTCACAGCGTATACACATACATATACATTAAACACAGTTTTGAGGTGTAATTCACGTACCATACAATTCAGCCATTTGGAGTGTACAGTTCAGGAGATTTTAGTGCATACACAGATGTGTGCAAACATCCCTGCAGTCAATTTTAGAATATTTTCATGGCCCTAAAAGAAACCCAGTACTTTAGCAATCACTTCTCCCAGCTCCATTCCCTTTCCCAGCCTGTGGTGACCATTAATCTGTCTCCATGAATTTGCCTATTCTGGACATTTCGTGTAAATGGATCATACACTAGGTAATCTTTCGTGACTGGCTTCTTTCACTGAGCATAATGCTTTCCAGGTTCACCCTGTTCCTCTTTCAGCCAAGCGATTTCCCGTTTCCTGGGAGACCGCACTCTGCGCAGCCATTCACCAGTTGCGGGACCTCAGGTTGCTCCCCGCCTGGCTGCTACGAATCACGACGCTGCGGGCGTCTGGGTTCGGTTCCGCACAGGCACTTTCTCTCTCCCCTTGGGCACACACCTGACCCGTGAAAGGAGCAGCGGCCTGCCGCGGACTCCGGCTGCAGCCCCGAGCGGCTGGCGGCACCGGGCCCCTCGCGCTTCGGGTAGAGGGTGGGGAGGCCCAAAGGGACGCTGGTGCGACCACGCGGCGCGAAGACGCTCCAGGGGAGCGCGGGCGAGGCTGCGGCGCGGCCAGGGCCGGCGCTCGGAAGGGCCGAAGGGGTCGAGGGTCTCGGGTCCCGCCGCCGGGGCAGGAGGGTCTGGCGTTGCCCCTACGCGCCCGAACGTGAGGAGACGCCAGGGTACTCAACTGGCGGGTTCCGGTTTCCTAGCAACCAAGCGGCATCCTTCCCACCAAGCACTGCTTCTGACCCGCGGCGTCGGAGACTACGAGACCCAGCGTGCCCCGCGGCCTGGCCGCAGGGACTACAAGTCCCACAATGCACCGCCTATCCTTTCTTAGCCGCCCCCAGCCCCTGTTCTCCCAAGCCCCCGCCGTGGGAGCGCCGCGACCCCTTCCCGGCGCTCCTCGCGCCGTGCGCAGAGCGCCCTCGCGGTGACCCGCTGTGCGTGGGGTCAAGGCGCGGGGCGGAGCGGCTGGGCGGGCGCCATGCGGAGGGGTGATCGCAGAGCCGCCGGGGGACCGCGGCCGGGGTCCCCTGTGCCGTCTGGCAAGGCCTCGCTGGAGGAGCCGCCCGACGGCGCGCCCGCCGGCCGAGCAAGCGGGTCGGGCGCGGGCCGCCGCAGCACGGAGTCCGAGGTCTACGACGACGGCACCAACACCTTTTTCTGGTGAGAGGCGGCGGTCGGCGGGGGAAGGGGGAGGCACCGGGGGCGCGAGGGTGGTGGGCATGTCGTGGGGGGGGTGGAGGGGCGCCCCGCCCAGCCGCGGCCGATCCCTCCGGGCGGTCCCGCTCCGCACCTGACACCTGCCCCTTATCCCGGGAGGACTCGGCTGCAGAGTCACGTCGGAAAGGCCCTTCCTGTCCACAGTTTACCTGTGTCCGCTGTCATTTCTCTCTTTTCTTATTTCTTCGCAGCGCTTGCGTCGTACGGAATCGGCTTCTCCCCCCAGCACGTAGCAATAACATTATCACGAGCAACTTCCCACGTGCCAGGAGTTGAGCGATGTTTGTCAAATAAAGGTTCTGTCTCTTTTCAGGTGCTTCTCGAGGAGCCTGCTCTTCAGCCCTCGCACCGCCCTGTGCAAGCCAGGCCCCGGGGTCAGGCCGCCCCCAGTCTGCCTTAACGGGTGTCAGGGAGGGAGAGGCCCCCGGGAGCATTCTCGGCACCCCAATCCCCCCAGCCTGTGTTGGAAAAGTTCACGCTCTTGCTTTATGCTGAATTTGGCACTTCTTATGTGAGGTCCCAGGCAGGGCTCCTATGCCACACGGCTCTGTGACCTTGAGCTAGTCTTCATCTTTCTGAGCCTCTCTTTCCTCCTCTGTAAGCGAGAGAAACCCCGGGTACTAGACAGCATGGTACCTGGGGGCTGGGGTTTGGTTTTTCTTTGTCGGATGCTCAGTTCCTGTCTCCTGAACAATACAGTGCCTGCATCGGAGACCTGTGGTGGGCCCTGAGGGACACAGGTGAGGTAGATGTGGCGGCCAGCTGCAGAGGGAGTGCCACATGGAAGGAAGGAGCCTTTCAGAGACCCGAATCATGGGATTATCCCAGAAGATCTGATCAGGGAGGGTGGAGAGCCCGATGGGAGTAATCGGGTGTTTCAGGGGAAGGTGCTGCCGCATGGGTAGAAACCACAGAGGGGGTGCGTGCAGGGCCCAATGGGTGTTGTGGCCTGTATGTATCAGACTCAGGAGAGGTGTGGGCGGTGGTGGGCGTTCATAGGAGTGCAGCCCTGCCCTGGATGAAATCGGGGTCTCCCGAGTGGCTGCCGAGTGGGAGCTCATGCACGTATTTGGGGGCCCCAAGTGGCTGCCCTTTGCTGTTCTAGGGATTGCGGCAGAGAACCAAACAAGCTTGGGTTCCGGCATAAGCCTGGAGCCTCAGAGGCATGAGATATACTGGCTGAAGGGATGCAGGAGCGGGTGGAACGCACACCTCACCCGGTGCAGTGAAAAGCAGATGCTGACTGCAGCCCTCGGGTCGCCGCAGAGGTGCTTGGTCAGGCGGGTGTTGGACACACAGATACGTGCTGTAGCCTGAGTTTACCTGTGCGGAGGGCTGGTGGGGGCCTGGAAGGAGGGAGTGTGACAGGGCTGGCGAGTTTCAGGGCCTGCCTCGTGGATCTGGGTGGATGGCTCATGCCTCCCACCACACGTGTGAAGGGTGCCGTGCCCTGCCGCGGGTCGGTGATGCGTTCTGTGGTCTGTGCGGGTTCTTGCTGCATCCCAGGCCTCCCCCCTCAACCTGTGATGGGGAAGAAGCTTCACGTTTCTTCCGGGCCGGTAACAGATGCCTGCTTGGTGAGGGTTACGTATTCTTACCCGTAGAGCTTAGCCACTCGCCACCTTATTAGTCTCTGTTCACTGACTTGCTATGTTAGGGTTTTAAAAACTTTTATTTTGTCTTTTAAAGAATTTTAATAACGAGTGCTACAAAAAAACTCTCGTAAAGATTAACAGTATATGTTTGTGGAAATGATTTTATGTTCCGGAATTACTTAAGGGATCTTTGCAGGATTCAAAACCTTGCTTTTAGGGTTTTCCGCAAAGATGCCCAGTGACAGTGCTTGTGCTGGGCCATGTGGGAGGACTCCCGAGTGTCTTTGTTATCAGTTGTTTTTTTTTGTTTGTTTGTTTCTTTGTTTTTTTGTCATCACTTGTTGGCCAGGGGCTCTGTAATTAGTGTTCAGGGTTTGCCTGCGCCTTGAGCTTGAGACTGGGCTCCCAGAAATGAGGCCTCAGGGAGCGGGCGTGAGGACTGCCGGGGTCTGTGGTGGTAAGGACACCGCATCTTTTCCCGGGTGTGATGGTGTCCGGTGGGGAACCGCGGACTCCGAGGAATGGCACAAAGATGTGTTAACTCTCATTTTCTAAAGGTTATTTGGGAGACACTTGGAGACTCGATGTCCTGAAGAGGTGCCACTGAACATTGCCACCTGTAGGTGGAAGATGGGCGAATTGCTATCGGAGCAGCACACTTCCTAACCAGCTCCTAAAGCAGGGAGGGGAGGGATCGTTGTGACATTGTGGGAGTGCTTGCTGTATGCTTGTGTCTTATAACACTGGGCCTTGGGTGAGCACTCTCAGTGAGCCCCAGGACCCTGTTGTCCACAGCAGTGGCGAGAACATGCAGAGGTGACCTCAGTGCCTCAGGTTCTGGAAAATGTCTTTCTCAGTCATTGTGGGGTAGGGGTTTGCCAGCTTTGCCCAGATCTGGGAAGCTGCACTCTACGGCTGGTTCCTTTTTGGTAGTATTGGTCAGCAGCCGGGGAGGGTCAGTGTCATGGTTGCAGGCACCTCTGGCATGCCTGGGGCAGGCCCTCTGGTCTTGGCCTTCCCTGGCCGAGGCTGTCTTATGCTCTCAGTGTGCCAACCACACCTTCATGTTCTCTCTGAGTGGTTTGGCAGGCCTGCCTTCCTGCCCACTTGGCGTAATGAATGTGGCCATCTCGAGAGAGGGAATGACAGCTGGGTATTTTCCACTCAAAGTGGCAGGGAGCCAGCCGTCCTCACGCCCTCGCCCTTGCTCAGTGACTGGAGAGTCACAGGATTTACGGCTGCTCAAAGCTCCTCTGAGTTCTCTACTAGCCACGAAACCAGAGGATGTGCTGGTCTTCCCAGCAGCAGGGAAGGTGGGACAGGACGCGTCTGGGAGGGACAGGAGGTCCACACGTGTGGAAATAGTTCTCTGACAGGCGAAGAAAGCTGCTCAAGACCTCAAGTCTCCTGAGTGGCCAGGCTGATAATAAAAATCCGTATTTCCCCACTGTGCCCCATTGCCTCTCCAAGGAAAAATGTCAAAGCAGGAAATGTAGACTTTACAGTAAAAATGGCAGGAAAGCACAGGCCGTGGGTTGAGCAGTGGTCCGAAAGAATTCACGGCCTCCTGTCCTTCCTGGATGCTGACCTGGGACTCCCCTTCGTCGCCACAAGCTGCCTGCTGAAACTGCTCTGTCAGGGATCGAGTCCTGACCATGCAAACCCTGCTTCTTCTTACTAATAGCCTGCGCCTGCATTTCTGCCTTCATAATGTTTCTTCACCAAAGTGCCTCTGTATCTGTGAGTTTGGGTTCTGTGTCTAGATTCCACACACGTGAGAGATCACATGGTGTTTACCTTTCTCTGATCTCCGCGCAATGCCCTCGAGGCCCACCTGTGTTGCACATGGCAGGATTTCATTCCTGGGTGTGGCCGCGTGATATTCCATTACGTGTACACACGTCTCCTTTATCTGTTGTGGGCACTTGGGCTGTTTCCGTGTCTTGGTTGTTGTAACACAGCGGTTACATAGGGTGCAGGTATCTTTTCAACATGGCAGGCTGTTTCCTTCCAGTACCCAGTGGTGGGATTCCTGAGTCTTAGGGTAGTTTTATTTTCGTTTCTTGAGGAACCCCCATACTTCCATAGTGCTGGTACCAGTTTGCGTTCCCACCCACAGCGCACAGGGGTTCCCCTTCCTCCTCTCTCTCTTCAACACTGGTGATTTCTCGTCTTTTTGACACTAGTCATTCTGACAGGTGATGTAACGTCTCACTATGGTTCTGATTTGCATTTCCCGAATGATGAGTGATATCATCGAGCACCTTTTCGTGTGTCTGTTGGCCATCTGTGTCACTGGGAAAGTGTCTACTCAGACACTTTGTTTAATCAGATTGTATTTTGGATGTTGAGTTGTGATGTCTTTTTATATTTTAGATATTATATTAGCTCCTTGTCAAATACATGATTTGCAAATTTTTTCTCCATTTCAGTAGGTTGCCTTTTCATTTTTGATGGTCTTCTGTGCTGTACTGAAGGAGGGAGCCTTCTTAGAGATGGATTTCATCATAATTTAATCATAAAAATTTTACTTTCTAGTAGCACTTGATTTTAGCAGTCCTGAAGTCTGTTATGCTGTGAGACGATGGTGCCCTATGCCCTTCCTCTGGGTCCTGGGCTTCTGCCGCCTTCCTGCCTCGTGTGGGACAGAGAGAGTCCTACTTACGCCTTATTTCTGCTTCCACAGGGCTGGGGGTGACTGACTGAATGACAATGAACATTTATCTCAAGGGACAAAACGTTGTTTTTAATTTTCAGGTAATCCTTGTGCTTTTACGAGGATGGAAAGATCTATAACCAGAGCTTCCCGGGGCTCCTCACGGAATGTGTCTTAGCCCAGAGAAACACCAGGAAGATTATCATGTTTGTGGAAAGTAACGTGAAAGAAGCGAGAGGGTTGAAGTAATTTTTTAAGACATAGGACAAAAGCTGGTGTGCCGCAGAGATACGGTCCCGGTGCCTGTGCATGAGGCGGAGGAGGGTGCGCAAGGGACCGCGGGGGGTGCCCAGCTGGCCCGCGCACAGCACTTTGGCGTCCTGGTGTCCCTGAAGCTGTGTGGATGGTCCTGGGCCACAGTGTGTCAGCGAGGTGATCCCTTTGCCCTTCTAGTCTCTTCCAGAACATGTGGTTGCTTCTCCTCAAACTGACTAGCTCTTTTTCCCTTCTGTGTCTGGTGCCAGTTTGTGGGCAGTTAATCTAATTTACTCTAATTCTTCCTAAGGCTGGGACTCCTTCCTGTCCATTTTCTCATAGACGCTTGCCCTGCGGAGAACCCTCTGGGCCCCTGGGACGGTCCCGTCCCTTCCCTGGGCAGGTGCTCCTGTGCGCCCCGCACACTTGTCGGCCTGCTATGGGCACTTTGCCCAGTTCTGGAGGCCTGGAGCCCCTTGGACCTGTCGCTGGTGGACAAACACTGGTCACTTCAGAAACGTGCACCCTTTGGAGAAACCCATTGAGAACCCCTGCGAATGGGAATTGGGCCCAGAGGGTTCTTGCTCTGTGCTCCTTACCTATGCTGGTCTCTGGCTGGTGCCTTCTCGAAGGTGCATGGGACGGGCATTCTGCTCTGCGCCCTGTACACCAGTCAGGGGCTCCCCCAGGCACACATCCCTGGATCCTGACCTTGCACCAAAAATGGTCAATTCGTAACATTTTAGGGTAAGTCAGCATACAGTGAATCTGTTTTGTAGCTTCGGTGCACGTAGCTTTCCGGAACCATGGCGCAGAACAGGACCTCACTCCGGCCTGGTCTCTGTCGTCGTAGTTTGGCCTTTGGAGAAGGCCACGCAAATGGGGTCACACAGTGAGTGCGCCCTGGAGACTGGCCTCCCAGCGACGTGCCCACGGCCCCCACAGCTGAGCTGTATCGCGTGAGGAGCGGCCCCGGTGTCCGGCTGACTTAGGCCGTGTTCAGTCAGGGACGCTTCTGCAGTTGGGCCTGCCGTCGTCGCTGCTTCCGTCCCCCTCCCTCTCCTCGCATGGGTCGCGTGCGCCGCTCCTGCTGACGTGTCGGTTGGGTTACGTCTCTGCTGTTGCTGCAGGGATGCGGCGGGCCCTCCGCTTCCTGGTCCTGGCACCCGGGCTCCGCCACGTCAGCTTCATGTTGGTCCACGCCGTGTCTCCTCCGGCCACGGTGGCCCCATCACGGTGCTACAGTGGCTGCTGGCAGCAGGTAGACGCGTTTTGAAGAGCTGGTGCGGAGAACGGCCTGTTTGGGCAGACATTTTCCGTTTCTCCTGCTCTCTCCGTCCATGGCGGCCTGGCCCCTCTCGTCCCTCAGCGCTCCGCTTGGAGCACCCCTGCTTCTCTCCTTCTCTCCTCTTTCCTGCCCAGAGAGTGTTTGGTCCGTTCCTGAAGGACGTTTCTGCTGGGTAGGGAAGCACCCTCGTTTAGAGATGAGGACACTGAGGCTCACTGTCCCCTGGATTTGGGATCTGGGTCTGCGACCGCCTTTGCAAGAAGTCGTTAGGAAGCGGAGAGCCAGGGAGTGTGACGGGGACGTGTCAGCCGCTCAGCCTGGGCCCGGGGCCCACACGCGCCGTCTCTCTTTGGGTCCGGGTGTCCCTTCCTCTCTCCTCCTCGTTTCTTGGGCTGTCCTTTCGAATCTCTCAGATGTGATCACTTCGCGAATTGTGAGGCTGGTTGTATCTCGCTCTGTGAAAACCGCCACGTTTACCTACTGCCTGGTCTCTGCCCCTCGGACGCCAGCCCGGGCCCACCCTCCTCGTCCGGACAGCAGCCTGCAGCCTCCCACTGCCGCTGCCCTCCTGGCAGCCGCTGACCTGGCCAGCGCAGACCCAGTGGGGAGCCGCCTGGCCGCTGGGTCAGTCGGTGTTTCTGGGCCGTGGCTCGTGCGAGCGTGTCACAGGCAGAGGAGCGCGCTGGGCCCTGACGCGCTGTGTGTGTGTTTGGGTTTCAGGCGGGCCCACACCCTCACTGTGCTCTTCATCCTCACCTGCGTGCTCGGCTACGTGACCCTGCTGGAGGAGACGCCTCGGGACACGGCCTATAACACCAAGAGGTAACCTGGGCCCCAGCCTGGGTGGGGCAGGCGCCTGGCGTCGTTGCGGGGGGAGTCCCCGCTCTCCGCGGGCTGGCCGGTGGTTCGCGAAGCCGGTGTCCACTCACAGGCCGGCCGGGCCCCCAGTGTCCCCGTGCATGTGCCTGAAGCATCTCTCCCAGGCCGCCTCTCGGAGCTCCATGGCGTGTTTACCCCTCCTCCGTCTGTCTGGGGACACTGAGGGCGCCATCCCTCGCGGGGCCTGCAGCTTGTGAGGGGCTCACATGGACGACAGACTGGAATGTGCTGCAGCTGCTCCAGTGATGGAGCCCAAAAGGGAGTTCTGGTCACTCGTTGCGGTGGGAGGATCATTTTCCCCACCCGGCCACCCGCAGGGACCTGGGTGCTGCCTCAGTGTCCGGCAGGACCTGTGGGTGCCGGTCACATGCCCGGGTTGTCACCTGTGCTTCTGACCAAGTGGCTGTACGTCAGAGGTTTCCTTCCCTGACCTCCTTCTTTTTCCTACTAATTCGCTAGCCTGGCTCATAGAACTCGGGGAACCATGGTACTAGATCGCCGGCTGAAACAAGTCAGGGGCAGCCAGGGGGACGAGCCGCCCAGGGCAAGGTCTGAGGAAACTCTCCTCTGACCTCTGCCTTCACAAGCCCAGGGGTTCTCCGAACTTTGTGCTTTGGGTTTTATGGAGGATGACTGACTATCTCATCACCTTTGGTGACTGAACTCAACCTTCAGCCCTTCTCCATCCCCGGAGGTCAGGGAGTGGGGTAGAATATTCCAGCCCTCCAGTCCCGGTGCTGGTTCTCCTGGCCACCAGTCCTCACCCTCAGGTGAGGGTCCAAGAGTCACCTCCATAACAACACAGGACACCTTTATCACTTCAGAAATTCCAGTGGTTTTAAGGATTCTGTGCCAGACTGGGGGGTGGAGGCCAAATATATGCTTCTTATGATAAATCACAGTGTCAGAGCCTGTGAGTTCGGGCACCTTGGAGTGTACAGATTTTTGTGTGTGATGGCCAGGGACAGTTGTTTCTCTTCAGCTGCTACTGTTCTTGAGTTCTGATACTGATGCTTTTTGCATTTTGCAGGTCAGGAGGCAGGTAACTGCCTTTTCAGTGTTATTTCCAGACATGGACTAGCTGGCCGGTCGTGTTCTTTGCTGGAATCCCATGGATTCTGAGGCCAGTCTTAGAAGTGTGTGAGGAAGATTAGCTGGTTTTAGAGCTGATTCTCAGGAGGTCTCTGCACTGGATGGACTCCTCCAGCCCCAGGAAGCCCTCGTTGCAACTCTGATCTGCTTGCCCTGGTGTGACGGGTACCAGGGCAGGGGCAGAGGCAGGGGCAGTGCCGGAGGGCCAGAGGTCAGAGTTGGTCGGTGAGGCCAGGCTCATAAAGTCTGGGTGTTAGTGTCGGCCCAGAAGTGCCTCGTGAGCACAACTCTTTGCTCACAGGCATCAGTAGTCTGTGGGGATGCCAGGTGCTCTCTGTCAGCGGTGTGCCCGGCCACACATGTGTGCGCACGCCTCAGAGCCCCCAGCTCATCTCCTAGGCCTCAGCCAGAGGGTGGGGGCTGCTCTCAGCGCCGTGTCCTCGGCCAGAAGGCCTCCCCCCTCCTGGTTTCATGCCCTGCGGGCCCTCCTCCTGCATCTCCCACGCTGCCCCCCAGGAGGCTTGGCTGGGTCTTCCTCTTGTTTCCTGAGCCCTGGGTGTCACCTTGAGTCCAGCACATCTCCACATGGCACTGCCTGTTACTTGGTGTCCCACTGCCGCAGGTTAATGGAGTCCAGAAATAAAAGAGAGAGCTTGGCCCCTCGACAGGGCCCCAGGTCGCCCTCACTGCGGTGGGTGCCCACATCGGGGACACTGAAGCTGTGGATGCAGGAGACAGGCTGTGGCAGGAGCCCAAGTTTGCTCAGCAGGTATTTCCAAGTAGAATGTGGCCTTTTCTATGAATTTGTCTGTTAGGACCAGGTGTCTGCTGGGCACAGATGGGCAGAGAGACCAGAAAGCAGGACTTGGTCACATTCAGGAGGTGTCCCCCCACGGCTGTGAAGTCAGGCCAGAGATGAACAGTTCCAGTGACACCAAGCAAGAGTTGTCACAGGTTAGAGTCCACGTGGGGCATCCTGGGAGTGCCCTCTGAGGGCAGGGCATTGGTTCTTACTCATCAGATGCCTCCAGCCTAGACCCTGGGGGCTGTGTGTCTAGGCAGCAGCCTGGAGCCACATGGGCGTGTCCCACCTCTTCACCTTGTACTGGCTCGCATCTTGAGCTGCCCCTGCACACTGGTGGCTGGGACACTGAGCAACAGAGGCCTGGGCCCTCGCCCAGCAGCCCCCATACCCAGTCATTGAAGGAGAAGCCTTGAGGGGGTTGGGGATGCAGGGGCTGGTGGACCCTTCGCTACTCTGAAGTTCTGTGTCCTGGGGACCCTGGAAGTCTTCACAGCTCACATTCTCTGTCCCTTTTGGCCTCCAGGGACAGAGAAGAGCCACCCTCCTGGCCCCATGATTCTGCAGGTGGTCCCTGGAAGCCTTGCTTCCGCCCCATTCTCACACCACCTGTGGCTCTACTGCTGCTTCCCAGGAAAGTCTCCCCGTCCCCCCCCCCCCATGCACCTGCCTGGCTGGGGCAGGCACCTCCCGGGCACCCCCCCAGCCCTGCCCCCGCCCCTTGGTATCACATCAGAGCTTTTGATGCCCTTGGGCTTACGTTTTATGTAAAGAAATGCTTCTAAAAATTACGCTTGCTGTTAAAAAAAAGAAAAAATAACTGGGGCGCCTGGGTGGCTCAGTCGGTTAAGCGTCCAACTTCGGCTCAGGTCATGATCTCCCGGTTCGTGGGTTCGGGCCCCGCATCAGGCTCTGTGCTGACAGCTCAGAGCCTGGAGCCTGCTTCAAATTCTGTGTCTCCCTCTCTGCCCCTCCCCGCCTCATGCTCTGTCTCTGTCTGTCAATAATAAATAAATGTTAAAAAAATTTTTTTAAATAAATAAATTAAAAAACCACCACCACCAATGTTTACATTGTTAAAAATGTAGGAAATTGGCTTGTGTTCCATAAGCTCCCCATTTCATCTTGTGTGTCATTGTTCTTTTTATGGGTCTAACAACTTCTGTTCCACTGGAGGAGTAGGTTTTTTCTCTTGAAGTCAAGTTTATCCACCTGTAATTTAATACAACATGTATCTAATTAGAGCACGGCTCAGTGTACCTGCCTGTGGAGGTGGTCCTCTGCACCGGCCATCTGTCCCCGTAGGTCCCTCATGTCGACTGTACCATCTCGTGTATATGGAGTCACCCGCCCACACACAGTGTTTGGCTTCTTCCACTGGGTTTGATGGTCTTGTGCCGTCCGTTGTGGCTGGGCAGGCAGGCTCATTGCTGGTGGTGTTCTGCTGTGCGGATGGGCCTCACCCTGTCATCACCATTGGTGACATTTGGGATGATGACGTGCATGTACCAGTGTACACACAGATACAGAGTAAATTACTATATGTAAAACGTGAACATATTTTGCATATTTAGAACAGACAGGAAATATAACATGCTCTGAATACTGAGGAGGAACAAAGCTGGAGGAATGACACGACCTGGCCTCGCTTTAGGGCTACATTGGCCAGTGTGGTGCTGGCGAACCGGTCAGCCAGAGCAGGTAGGGAGTGTGGCGGTCAGGTGGAGCAGGTAGGGGGCAGGTGGAGCAGGTAGGGGCAGGTGGGGAGTGCGGCGGTCAGGTGGAGCAGGTAGGGGTGGGTAGGGAGTGCAAGCAGTCAGGTGGAGCAGGTAGGGGGCAGGTGGGGAGTGCAAGCGGTCAGGTGGAGCAGGTAGGGGGCAGGTGGAGCAGGTAGGGGGCAGGTGGAGGTGCGGCGGGCAGGTGGAGCAGGTAGGGGGCAGGTGGAGCAGGTAGGGG
>NW_024081623.1:361298-443471 GCF_003009895.1 Hyaena hyaena | reverse complement strand
GGTGGAGCAGGTAGGGGGCAGGTGGAGCAGGTAGGGGCAGGTGGGGAGTGCGGCGGGCAGGTGGAGCAGGTAGGGGGCAGGTGGAGCAGGTAGGGGGCAGGTGGGGAGTGCGGCGGTCAGGTGGAGTGCAGGTATAGTTGCCTCATCACTGCACAGAAGCAGAGACAACCCAGGGGAGAGTCTTCAGTGGTCCTAGAACAGCAAGGTGTTTTTGTGCACAGAAAAAAGGCTAGATACGGACTTGACATTTTTCATAGTAATTAACTGAAAGTGGATTATAGATCAAGGTGTAAAATAGGAAGCTGTAAAACTTGCTGAAAAAACAGAAAATCTGGTGATCTTGGGTTTTCAAGGACGACACCAAAAGTTTGACAGTCTCTTGTAGAACTCATTCTTCCATGTAATCCAGTAATTGGACCCCTAGGTATGCATCCAAATAAAAGTGAAAGCTGTCTGCACACGGATGTTACAGCAGCTCTGTTCATAACTTCCCAGACTAGACCAGCATGCCCTTCAGGAGGTAAATGGATAAACAGAAGCAGGTTTAGGGCAGGGTAGCCCTCTTGAGGGGGCAGAAGGGGTGTGTCGGGCAGATCATCCACCCCGTGTGGGCCAGCTAGTCCCACGTGAGCTGGTTAAAGCTTGCGCTCCTGGGGCTGAGACTAAAGTTTCGGTCAAGCCATGGTTTGCTGACGTGGGGCTCAGCCCAAGTGACTTTGTTTGGGGCCTGTTGTCTCCTCGCTAGCACTGCAGAGACGGAGGTGAGACGCGGATGCATCTTACTAAGTGGAAGAAGCTGTGTGGAAAGGCCACGTACCTTGCAACCACGTGACACCGGTAAAGGTGCAGTGTGTGGTGGTAAGGTCACTGGTTTCCAGGGCAACGGGGGAGCCAGTGAGTAGAGCATGGTAGTAAACCTAATGCTTGCGAATGAAGGGAAATAATTTCGGACGTCGGGGATCCCAGGAAGGGATGCCGACGCTGTTACAGACGTGTGAAGCGCCCTCACCGAAGGGGCAGGAGTGTCAGACTCGGGGCAGAGCCCTGGGCTCTAGTTGACCAAGCTGTTCCCCACGCGCTGGAATAGAGCGACTAAGTACATGGCTGGCGGGTGGCGGGAAGCCGGTGTTGTGTCACCGCTGAGGGGGAGGTTACAGGTGACCGAGGGGAGGATGGGCCACGGAATAACGGATGGTAGTGGGAGACGTCAGTAAGAACTCACGTTTAGCAGGGCACCTGGATGGCTTAGTCGGTTAAGCGTCCGACTTTCGCTTAGGTCATGATCTCGCGGTTCGTGGGTTCGAGCCCCGCGTCGGGCTCTGTGCTGACTGCCAGCTCAGAGCCTGGAGCCTGTTTCAGAGTCTGTGACTCCCTCTCTCTCTGACCCTCCCCTGCTCACGCTGTCTCTCTCTCTCCTAGAAACAAATAAAAAACATTAAAAAAAAAATTTTTAAAAAAATCACGTTTAGCTTAGTGTAGGCACAGTTGGCGGCACAGAGAAATATTTCTGATTTGTGTACATGTGCAGTTTGTACACTTGGCTCCAACTGCCTGAAGGCTCAGAAGCTACGACGCCCCAGCGGCAGGGAGCACGCCAGCCCCCAGAACGGGGCTCCCGAGACCATCCTCCAGCGAAGGAGCCGGGGCTCCTGGAGAAACAGCCGGTCCCGGGCCTGGGGCAGGAGGTGCCAGGAATGCCTGGGAGGGTCATCTAGAGCCAGAAAGTGCTCAGAAAAAAACAAAACGCCACGCAGGTGGCAGTATGTTAGGGCTTTGATACGGGACACCATTGAAAGGGCTCCCAATGGTCAGAGTAGGTAAATGGATACAATTTGAGCAAAAAAAATAAAAAACCACCTATAAATTATTATCGCATGATAACCCGAAGTATAAAATACGCATCCGTGAGTCCGTGCTAATAAAAGTGATAAGTGAGTGAGAGGGGCGCCTGGGGGGCTCAGTCGGTTAAGCACCTGACTTCGGCTCAGGTCATGTTCTCACAGTTTGTGGGTTCCAGCCCCGTGCTGGGCTCTGTGCTGCCAGCTCAGAGCCTGGAGCCTGTTTCAGTCTGTGACTCCCTCTCTCTCTGACCCTCTCCTGCTCACGCTGTCTCGCTTTCTGTCCTAGATATAAATAAAACATTAAAAAAAAAAAAAAAAGTGATGAGTGAGAGAGGAGACAAGTTGCCTGTGCGGACAAATTCCAGATAAACATAGGTGCTCCCCATCCAGGAGAGGGAAACCCGCTCCCCAGCCCTTGAGTGCAGGCTGTGTGAAGGGGACCCCCCCCCACCACCACCACCAGGAGCAGAGCAGGGAGCGCACCTGACAGGTGTGTCCCAGCCGGGAGACATCAGAGATCACGTCGGTGGGATGGATCTTAATGCCAAAAACAAGATGGAAATCACAGAAAGCAGTAGACGGCATTACCTAAGGGTTATGCCCCGGAGCACCTGACCAGTCTGCAAAACCAGAACGCCTGAGGCACTGTCACAGCCCAGGGCGTCTGGACGAGTGTATGTCATGGGGGTCCCAGTGGGTCCTGGGGTAGAAAACGGGCTTTGGATAAAAAGTGAGGAAGCCTGCAACACAGCGGACCGGCGTTACTGCACCTGTGTGGACCGTTGTGACGGACATCTGATACTAACGCCGGGTGCTCGTGCCGACCTGGGTGTGGGGAGTGTGGGAATACTGTACGCCCGTCACCTGATGGACACATGTTGCCAAGTAACCCTAAATGCTGCCATACGATGTGTGGCCGAGGTTGGGATCAAGAATGTGACCTGAGGAGGGAGGGTGGGCACAGACGCCCTGAGACTTCACCTCCCTCGTTGTGTTCTCATGGTGACTTCTCTGGGGGTCACCCACCGCTCCAGAGCCACCTCTCAGTCACACCAGGAGGGCCCCCTCCAGGCAGCCCCCTTCGGACTTCCCACCTCCCCACACCCCGAGCTGAGCAGTGGGCACCTCACGGGCCGTGTCAGCTCCTGTGGTGGGGATGTGGGTCCTGCCCTGCTGAGTGCAGCGGCCAGTGTCCGTCTGTCCCTCCACACGTCCTGTGGTCCGGGGGCTGGCCGCGTCCCGTGCGGCCCGGCGTCATCTGCGCCCGCCCTGGACACTGGGTGCACCCAGCAGGCGGAGGGGGTGCGCTGTTTCCAGGCTGACGCCTCCGGCCTCCCACGCGGTGTCTCCTCATGCGCGTTGGAGCTCAGCAGCCCGGCTGCGAACCGCAGCGTGTGCCGCGCCCCTCAGCCCCCCTGCTGGCGGGGGGCGGTCCTGTGAGTGGCGCGTGAGCACCGCTGTGTGCACACCCTTCTCCCCGCTGGCCCCGCGCAGGCGCTTGTGGGCGTGTCTCTACTGCCGTGGGCGCGGTACAGCCGCTTGCCCTGTGTGAGTTAGTCCACAGGAGTTGGGGGTGGGCCTACCTTGTAGGGGCAGAGAGCTGTTCGGTCCTAGCACCTTTCTGTCTTAGGCTGCAGGGGCCCTGGGTGGTCATGCGTGGGGTTTTAGGTGCCCTTTAACTGGGAAACACACGCACTAGCGGGCACCGCTCTGCAGCCTAAACAACGCAGAGTCCCAGCCCAGAGTCTTCTCCCGAGGGCGGGTGTGCCTCTGGCCTCCAGGTGGCCCGTGCAGTTGGCCTGGCCAGCCCCCCCCCCCGCCGAGGCCCAGCCTCCTCCCTCCCTGGGGACGGGGGCTGTCACTGCAGTGGGCATCCTGGGGTCCCTCCCACCCCCAGCCTCCCACCTGGGAGACGCACACTGAGGGGCTGTTTGTTCTTTGTTTGCAGAGGTATTGTGGCCAGTATTTTGGTTTTCTTATGTTTTGGAGTCACACAAGCTAAAGACGGGCCATTTTCCAGACCTCATCCAGGTAACTTGCCCTTTCTCCTTCCGTGTGCCCACGTGACGGTTCTGTCCTGAGCAGTCGCTCCGTGTCTGTGCTGCCGGGTCTGAATGTCCTGTCCTCTTCCTCCCCCCCCACCCCACCCCCCAGCCAGGGCGCACTGTCACCAGCTGAGGGTGAGGGCTGGCTTTCCTGCAGCCCCTTCCCGTCTCTCTACTCCTCACCATGTCCTTACCCTCTGTTCGCCTTCCACCCAGTGCGTCTCGGGGCTGCTTCTACAGACCCTGGTGCCCCGGGACTGGCCAGCGGGGTCGGCATGGCCTTCAGCTGGGGGCCCTGCCATTGACGTACTCACTGAGTGCCATCTGCCACCAGGCCTCCTGTCTCTGACTCCCAGCCCCCAAGTTCAGGGAGTTCCAGTAACCCCCTGGGCCTCTGAGCCGTGGAGGCCCGGTGTGTCTAGGGCTCCAGCCTCACTGAGGGGCTACCTCTAAGGGCAAGGCATGGTCAGCTTTCCTGAAAGGTCTCAACTTAGTAACCCTTGTAACTTTAGTAATCTTTTTTCTTTTCTGTC
Organism: Hyaena hyaena; assembly: GCF_003009895.1. Classification (NCBI taxonomy): domain Eukaryota; kingdom Metazoa; phylum Chordata; class Mammalia; order Carnivora; family Hyaenidae; genus Hyaena; species Hyaena hyaena. Next base: position 439,052 of record NW_024081623.1, on the reverse strand, counting down.
TTCATAGGCGTATGTATTTATTGTAGAATACTTGGAAAGTACAAAAAATATTTTTAAATAGATATAAAAGCCACTCACAGAAAGAAGCCACTGTTGAGCTTTAATGTGTTTTTGCGTGGGCATATACACGTAGCTTTACAAAATGGGATTCTACTCTGTGTGTGGTTGTTTTTTTTTTTTTTTTTAGTGTTTTGTTTCTGAGAGAGCGACAGCATGAGCAGGGGAGGGTCAGAGAGAGAGGGAGACACAGGATCTGAAACAGCTCTAGGCTCTGAGCTTTCAGCACAGAGCCCGACGTGGGGCTCAAAGCCACAAACCGTGAGAGCATGACCTGAGCCGAAGTCGGACGCTTAAACGACTGAGCCACCCAGGCGCCCCTCTGTATGTGGTTTTATATCACAAACCTCCTCACTTCAGGGAAACACAGACCTCATTAATTTTTTATTTGACAACTAGATGTTTAATGGCTGCTTGTTTAGTGGTCACTTGAATGCATTACAGTTTATTTACCAGTCATATTATTGTATATTCTGGGTTTGTTGTCATAGACCAGGCTGTACGTGTGTCCGATACTCATGTAGTGCAAAGTCCTGGGAGCAGAAGCAGCAGGTTAAAGGGCATGACCATTGTAGGCCGGGCTGGAGATGACCGAGCTGCCCTCAGGAAGGGGTCGGTGAGCACTGTGGCTGTGAGCCAGGCCCCTGGGTGCCCCGAGTGGTGTGGGGGCGCCTGCATGGGGGAGCCTGCACTGGCTGGTCTTGGCAGCTGCTGTGCCTCCCTCGATCCCTGGTTGGGACACTGACACTGGGTGACACCGCCTGGTGCCGGCCGGAGGGGCAGTGGCACCCAGCTGCACAGCCCGGCCCCCCAGCTCCCCAGTCATCTGGGCCTCAGAAGGGTCTGAGCTAGCCAGAACCTAGGCAGAGCGAGAGACTGCTTTAAAAGCCACCAAAAAGTCACAGCAGAAGTCCGGGTACAGTGAGTGCCTGTTGGATCTGCTGGGAAGAGTTGGGGCTGCGGGAAAGTCAGTGGACCCAGGGGTGGCAAGTCGCCTGTGGGTGCTGGGGTCAGACGGCGCTGGGCAGTTGCTTGGCCTCTGAGCTCCTGGGAGGCCCTACATCCCGTCCAGTCTGGGGTGCCCGTCACCCGCCCCCAGCTAGTGTTCTGGGCTCTGCTGCGCCTGCCTTTCAGTTTGGTTGCTTGGTGTGAACGGTTTCCCTGTGAGTGACCGAGTGTGGGGGGCCTGCTCTGGAGCACCTGCTCCCTGGCGGTGGGCAGGGCGCCTCAGGGCACTTCAGCCTTGTCAAATCAGAGCACGTGGGAAGTGGTCCCCTCCGTCCCGGGCAGCACGCATGGGGACAGTGGGAAGGGTTTTCTGGCTCAGAAACGAGGGGCTTTGTTGGGAAACTTGAACTGGCTACAGTTCCAGTTGAAACTGGCCCGTTAAAGAGGCACCCTTCTCTTCACAATTTGTGTTTTCATGCGTGGCTCCCAGCGGAAGCTGGAATACAGAGTATGGTGAGGGCTGCAGGGGCGGCTGGGTGGGATTGCAGGTGAGCGGGTGCACCCACTGCGTGTTTGGGGGGATGGGGCAGGCCTGGGGTTCTACAGGTGGAGGGGGATGGGCAGTGGGGCAGAGCCAGCCAAAGGCCCTCTGATGGGGGGCAGCCGGCAGTCGAGGAGGAGACAAGCTCAGCGTCATGGGGTTCGGCCCGTGAGGAATATGCCCTCCGTGGCTGTGGGGCCAGCACTCCAGGGAACGTGTCCTGAGTTGCTTTACCGCAGGCTCTTTTAGATCCTGCTGCCACCCTTGACCAGAGACAACTTTCCAGGCTTTTTGCAAACTCCAGGGCAGCAAGGCTAGTTTGTTACATCGATGTTCACCCCGCATCCAGGAGGCACTTGAGCAAATGGTCCTTCGTGCTTTTCGCCTGTGCAAGCCTGGGTTTTCATGAGCCGAGGACGCTGGGTGGGCCCTGGAGCCTACGCACAAGCTGCCCCCCAAGATCCCCATGGGATCTCCTCAAGGCCAGCGGGGCCAGGGTCTCCCCCATGTGTAAGCACCACCATTTTTATTCAAAGGAAATAGTTTTTAAAACTAAGTTGGTGGTTTTTTTTAAGTTTGTTTATTTTGAGAGAGCGAGTGGGAGGGACCGAGGGAGAGGGAATCCCAGGCAGACCCCATGCTGGCCGCATGAAGCCTGAGATCATGGCCTGAGCCATCACCAAGAGCCACGTGCCCTCCTGGCATTTGTATTTCAGAATGATGGTTTTAGACACTCACTCTGCTGTTATTTCCTCCCCTGGTAAAAGCCTGAGCCTTCCGTTTCAAGGTATGAAAACCAGGTGGTGGAGAGAGAGGGCCCTGGCTGATAAAAGGAATTTTGAGGGACAGGTTCTTTTTTTCTTAGCTTTATTCAGATTTCGTTGACCCATAACAACTTGTGGGTTTAAGGGAGACGAGATGACTGGACACACTTGTGTACCTCCGTCACCTCACAGAATTAGCTTCGTTGAAGATCTCCCCCAGCTGTGAAGTGTGCTCCGGGGACCGGCTGTGCCGATGGAGATAGAAGTCTCCCGAAAGAGACGGACAGGAGCAGGGTCGGCTTATCCCCGGGTTGGAGAGGCAGCTCAGCGTTAGAGACCGTGTTAGTGTAACTCATCGCGTTAACACTGGAGGAAAATGACATTTCCTAACCATCCTGAGTAACAGCTTAGCGTGCTGGAATTAGTAGGTGTTCTTACCTTGACAAAAGGCCTCGGGCAGAAACCCACTGCAGATTTCTTCAACGATAAAGGTCAGAGGCCTCACCGGTCCACACCGGCGAGAGTGCTGGCTGCCATGGCTTCTGTCTGACGATTACGGGCTTCCTGTGCTGGGGGGAGCGAGGGAAGCTTCGAGCACTGGCTGGAGGCATCGGTGAGAGCCGACACTCGCTTCTGAGTGAGGCCTCAAGCGGGGTGCTGCCGGGCTGGCACCCCTGACTCGTGTGCTCTCTGTCTTTGTAGCTTACTGGAGGTTCTGGCTCTGCGTCAGTGTGGTCTACGAGCTGTTTCTCATCTTCATACTCTTCCAGGTAAGCGGGTTTTCTCAGATAATCTGGGAATGTGGGTGATGCTGTGGCCCCGGGTAAGTGAAGGGTGTCTGAGAAGGCTTTGCCCATCAGCCCCTCCGGAGCTTTGGCAGGAAGCAAGGCTGGACCCCCACAGAGGTGGGCAGAGGCCGTGAGGGGGGCCTCCAGAAGGACCCACTCGTGGGAAGGCTGCAAGCACTGCATCTCAGCAGCATCCCTGCTCTGAGCGTGGGGCAGCGTGTGGGCCCTGCCCAGACACCCCGGCCAGCGAGCGAGAGCCGGGCCGAGTGGGACTGTCTGGCTCAGGTGTAGATGCCTGCCAGGCAGTCTGTCCTCTGAGCAGCAGGGGTCCCACCCCTGGGGAGGGCAGCACGCCCACCCTCCCGTGGCACCCCAGCTAGTCGGTCCTAGGTTTTAATCCTTGGGGCTTCTCCCTCCAAGTGTGCTTTGTGCAAGATCGTCAGGATGGAGGCTGGAAAGTTCTCCTTAGTGAACTGTGGGTCAGGACCCACTAGCAGTGATGTCTGTTTTATTGATCGCTCTGCTCAACTCCACCTGCACCCAGATGGTGGCCTTCGGTTTGCGAGTCCTCTCCTACTCACAAGCACACGGCTGCCATCAGTTGTATTGCTCGTGATTTATCGCCATGTGGTGAGATTTACTTTCTGAGCGTGGCGTCCGGGTCCCAGTGTTGACACCTGTGTGTGTAAGCCCTCGTGTGGGACACAACACTGGCCTGCTCTCCCTCCACCACCCAGTCCCGCTCTGTGAGGACCCCCTGGGGCAGTCTCGCTCGTGCCTCCGGGGCCCCTGAAGGCTGTTGGGGTCATGCGCCGACTCTTGCTGGGCAGGGGCGGCCTCGACATTAGAGCCAGAGCCCTTGAGCGGGGCTTCTAGTGATAGGCCCACGTGCACCCGAGTGCGTGTTAGGTCTGCTCCCATGTAAGGAGGCTGCACTGCCCCCCGGCGTGACTGGGTCAGGGTGTTTACTCTCAGAGGCTGTCCGCACCCCCAGCCTTGTTTGCCTTTCCTGAAGGGCTGAGCTGCTCCACGCAGCAAGGGTCCTGCTCAGTGCGGTGCTTGCACTGCGTGGCCGCCCTTCTCTGGGTGCGCAGCCTGCACCTCTCAAGGCCCCAGAATCTGGGCACCTGCTCTCCCGAAGCAGGGGTGCAGCAGGGTCCAGCCTCAGATCCTGTGGCAGCCAAATCAGTCGTGGCTGATGTCACGGTCCAAGGGTCACTTCCTTGGACCAAGACCCCAAGCTGGGGACAGAGTCAAGTTGCAGGACGAGGCAGTGCGTCTGTCTAGCACAGACATGATGTGGGTCTGAGGCCACGGACACCTGTCACTCCTCACCATCTTCCCTGCTTCGTCCCTCGGCTGTACTTGGGGCAAGAGTGAGGGGATGGTGTCCTGACCACAGGCATCCTGGGGTCGCTCCCTGTGGGCTGGTGGCCAGAGGGGGCCTGAGGGAGGGATGAGGGTCTGTCTGCTTCAGGCAGCCTTCTTTCCGTCTGTGCGACCCTGGAAGTCTCCGTAGTGCTAAGGCCAGAAGGGGCAGTTCACTGCTGTTGGCATCCGCCTGGGGAGGCTGTCCTGACGTCCTGCTTCTTCTGGGAGGGGGGGCCCGTGGAGAGGGGTGGTAGCACGACCAGTGACCTGAGCCCCCATCCTGTGACCCCACCTGTGTCCCCACCCACACAGCCTCCTAGCAGGGCATGGCGCATCCCCCTGGACTCCGGACTCCCCCCGCCCCCACCACGTCTTCCCGTCCCTGCCCTGCAGGGTGTTTGCCCCCCCACCCTCGGCGCAGGTGTCACCCACACACCCCGGGCCCCATGGACGCTTTAGGGACTTGAGGTGAGTTCTCGCATCGCCACCAGCAGCTGTGGCCCCACTGACCAGGGCGCTGGCCTTGCAGACTGTCCAGGATGGCCGCCAGTTCCTGAAGTATGTGGACCCCAGGCTGGGAGTCCCGCTGCCGGAGAGAGACTACGGGGGAAACTGCCTCATCTATGATGCAGACAACGAGAGCGACCCCTTCCACAACGTCTGGGTACGGGCGGGCCCCGGGGGCCCCGCGCTCGGGGTGGGGCCAAGAGCCGCATGCTTAACAAGCTGCCCAGGTGCTGATCTGTCCTGTGTGTTTCTGGAACCCCTGTCGTTCTGCAGATCACATGGGGTGGGGTGGGGTTGGCCCTGCCAGGCGCTGGCCTCCCTCCCTCCGCTTTAGCCCACTCGGGGCAGGACCCGTGCAGGCCCCTGCCCCCCAGCCTGGAGACCTGCCCTCCGCGGTGGTCAGGGGTGCTGTCTGCATGCGTGCGGGATCCCAGCTTTGTCCTGGGGGCCAGTCAGCGCTGCGCAGAGAGACAGGAGGTGGGCCCAGGTGCTCATGGGGAAGGAGGGACCAGTGGCTGTGGGCTGCACATGAGGCCCGTGTCCTGTCCCCACAGGACAAGCTGGACGGCTTTGTGCCTGCGCACTTTCTTGGCTGGTACCTGAAGGTAAGGTGACCTCGTCATCAGAAGGACACCCTGGTTTTCCTGCCCCGTTCTCTGAAGCCACTTCCCAGCCACAGGCTGATGTTCATAGTGGTTGAGTATGGTGGGCAAGGGTCTGGGGGCCATGGCTCAGGCCAGGCAGCTGTCCAGAGAGTTCGCACAACTGCTCGGACACCCTGGGTCTTGGCCCCAACTCGCACCTGTCCTTGAGGTCGCGGACCAGTGCCTTGCCCTGTTCCCGAGAAGGCTGAGGGTGTCCCCCCTGGAGGGGCTGACACTCTGTCGCGGCCTGCAGACCCTGATGATCCGTGACTGGTGGATGTGCACTATCGTGAGCGTGATGTTCGAGTTTCTCGAGTACAGCCTGGAGCACCAGCTGCCCAATTTCAGCGAGTGCTGGTGGGATCACGTAGGTGCCGGCAGCTGCCCTGGGGGGGCCGAGGGCAGGATGGGACCAGGGGCCACGAGCGCCCACCACCTCCTTGGCTCCTGCCCCTAGTGGATCATGGATGTGCTCGTTTGCAATGGGCTGGGCATCTACTGCGGCATGAAGACTCTTGAGTGGCTGTCTCTGAAGACATACAAGTGGCAGGGTCTCTGGAACATTCCCACCTACAAGTACGGCTCTCGAGCTGCCCTGGTCCGTGGGGGGAGGAATGTCAGCCCGACCCCCACCCTGCCTAGTCAGTTCTCTTCATCCCCTACTGGCCTTTCTCAGAGGCCCCCAAGGTCTCCCCTCCCGGAGCTGCCCTCCTTAGGTGAGCTGGGAGGGCGCTGGGGAGTGGGCTCTCCTACCCGTCACAGGCCCGCGGGCTGAAGGGCACCCGTGCTCCCAGGGGCAAGATGAAGAGGATCGCCTTCCAGTTCACGCCCTACAGCTGGGTCCGCTTCGAGTGGAAGCCTGCCTCCAGCCTGCGCCGCTGGCTGGCCGTGTGCGGCATCATCCTGGTGGTAAGGCCGGCCAGCCTCGTGTGCGCGCCTGCTGGGCCGCCCGGCTCGCCACCCACCCTCCTCTGTCCCCCAGTTTCTGTTGGCAGAACTGAACACGTTCTACCTGAAATTCGTGCTGTGGATGCCCCCCGAGCACTACCTGGTCCTCCTGCGGCTGGTCTTCTTCGTGAATGTGGGCGGCGTGGCCATGCGGGAGATCTACGACTTCATGGATGACCCGTGAGGGCCGAGGGGGTGCGGGGCGGGCCCGGGCGCACCTGGGGTCGCTGCCCCCTGGGGCATAGCTGCAGCGCCCTCAGGCGAGTGCCCTCCCCCACAGGAAGCCCCACAAGAAGCTCGGCCAGCAGGCCTGGCTGGTGGCAGCCATCACGGTCACAGAGCTGCTCATCGTCGTGAAGTACGACCCGCATACGCTCACGCTGTCCCTGCCCTTCTACATCTCCCAGTGCTGGACGCTCGGCTCTGTGCTCGTGCTCACCTGGACCATCTGGCGCTTCTTCTTGCGGTGAGTGCCGTGTTCCCGGAGGAGCGAGCACTCGACGGCCTCAGCGCCAGCTTGAGGGCTGTGTTTGACTGGTATCTGGGTCTTGCAGCCCCTGCCTATAGCTCTGTGGGCGTCCCTGTGAGGGGCGGTTTCATAGGACCTCCATGGGCCGGCTGATGGTGACTCAGCCCCCACTGTCCTCAGGGACATCACCCTGAGGTACAAGGAGACTCGACGGCAGAAGCAGCAGAGCAGGGGTGACCAGGACAAAGCTGTGGGCAACGCGGACGGACACCTGCCTGGGCCGGAAGACCCCCCAGGGCCTGCGGAGCCTGAGAGGGAGGGGGTGCCGGTCCCAAACTGATGCACTTCACGACTGCCCAGAGAGCCCGGGCCTGCTGGAACCTCCTGACAGGCTTCAGCCCTCGTAGTTTTATTTTCCCTTTCTCCCATGCACATGGCTGGGCTCTGTGGGGTGCAGGTGGCCTCTGACCGAGGCACGTGTGTACGTGTGTGTGCGTGTGTGTGTGTGGTGTGCCCACATGTGCTCCTCGGGCTCCTCAGCCTGACCGGTGTGGCTGGTCTCACTCTGGGCAGCCGGACCCCTCCCCTCAATGCACCGTCAGCCGGCCCAGGCCCAGCAGAGGCATCATGATGCCTTTCTCTGCTCCCCGGGCCCCCGGCCACTCGGAAGGCCTGACTGCACCTCACTGGATCCCCATCAGCTCCCTGACGGCACGTGTGAGGGATGACCGTCCAACACCACCCTGAGATGGCTGAGAAGGGGCGGGTCAAATAGGCAGTCCTGAGCCGTGTCCTAGGGAGGCTTCCTCTGGCACAACAAACCTGGGGGTGTGAACGGGGCCAGAGGTCACTGGACTGGCCCCCTGAGGAACATGGAGTCAGAAACTCAAAGGCCCTGTGCCTGAGGTCGGGAGGAGGGGCAGAGGGTCCTCTTCAAGAGCGAACTGAGCAAGTAAAGCAGTGCTGAAGGTCCTGAGCGGCTCCCAGCCCGTCTGTCATGTGCCCGGCGCAGGGGCTGCCCTGGCAGCGGGCAGGGGCTGCTTGGCCTGGGCCCACGTGCACAGGGCCGGCCCCTGGGAGCCTCTTCTGGTGGGGGTGGTGGAGGCCGCGCAGCGTGCCTGGTGAAGACCTGACAAGAAGGACAAGCACTCCTGCCAAAAAAGTGCTTTAATAAAATGTCTAAACCTTTCCCACAGCAGTCCATTGATTTGACAGTCTCTTCATTCTCAGCCCGGAAGCCCGGAGCGGGAGGAGCCCTGGGCCTCTCAGGAGATGATCCGTAGGCTTGGCCTGCGTTCTCCCAGGGCCCGAAGGAGGTCCTCGGTCTGCTGCGTCCAGTAGATGTCGTACAGGCTACATGGGCAGCGAGGAGGCTGGGTCAGGCCTCGCGGGCCAACCCCCAGCTCCTGTGCCACCCTCCCCCCCCAACGCCTGCCCCCGCGCCCCACTTACACCAGCTGCTCCAGCGCACAACCAGGCTGCTCCAGGCTCTCCACCAGCCGCAGGATGCCCAGGTCATCCATGCAGTTGTTGCTGAGGTCCAGCTCCCGCAGGCTGTGGTTTGTCACCAGGAGCGAGGCCAGGCTGTTGCAGCCACTGTTGGCCACATCACAGTCCCCCAGCCTGAGCAGACAGCAGGGTACGGGTCAGGACCAGAGGATCCGCCACAGAACAGAGGGTGGTGGCAGGGGTGTCCACGGAGCCCTGAAGCACGTGTGCACACAGTGCGCCAAGACCTCCGGGTCATAGCTGTTCCCCAAACCTCGAACTTGGGAGCATGTCTGGCTCTGACCCAGCGGCCGGCCCCAGGCAGATACCCCCACCAGACACAGAAGGAAGTGCACTCAGCTGCCCTCCAGGCAGAGTGGTCAGACTGACCTGAGGCCGGCACACTCCGGACTCCGGGCCACAGCCTCCCCAGGGCCAACTTGGGTCACCAGAGGGCCTCCGACAACCACTTGCTTGCTCACGGCCAGGTGCCGCAGCCTGGCTGGGCTGCCAAAGGGGCACCCAGAGGCCAAAGGTGGGGGGGAGGAGGTGACTGGAGTAACAGTGCAGAAGCTTCCAGCCTCCAGAGCAAGGACACCTAGGTGGGGGTGGCGCTGAGGCCCCGGAGGCTCCAGGCCCCCTGCCTGCTGTGACTGCTGAGGCAGCTCTGTCTATGGGGACCCGAGCCACACACACCCCTTGCCCCGCCGGCCCCCAGAGCACCCCTAGGAGCTGGCAGTAGACCAGGCCCTCTGGGTAGAAAAGTAGGGGATCCCGTCCAGCTCAGCCTCCACTTGTGCCCTGCTCAGCATGGCCAGGCAGCCCCAGGAGCCACAGTGAGAAGCAGAGATCCAGACACCGAAAACAAAGCCACATCCTACAGTAGCAGAATCTTAACGACTGACCGGCCGAAAAATAGAAACAAAAAAGAATGGAGCGTCAGGCCGCAGGTCGTCGGTGAGACCCAGCAGTGGGTTCCTGAGTGCTCCAGGGAGAAAAAAGCAAGATTAGAAAAGTCATCAAAGGCACAACACTCGAGCACAAACAAGCATCCAGCACCACAAAGGAAGCGGGACCCTGGGACACAGCAGAGCCATACAGAGCAGGAGCCGCCAGGCCTTCGGGAGCCCGCGGGTTCTGGGAGCTGCCAGACGGGAGTGGAGAGGGTCCCCGGGGGGAGGCGCAGGACCAGGGCTCCCACATGGGTCGGGGACCCCAGACTTGGACCCGTCAGACCGAGACACGGCCAGCGCACCCGTGCACGCTCACCAGAGCACCCGCAGCGTGGCGCCAGGCTGGCTCAGGCCCCGGCAGAGCTCCTGGACGCCAGAGTCCCCCAGCTTGTTGTCGCTCATCTGCAGCTCCACAAGGTGCTTGTTTTGGGTCAGCATCGTGCTGAAGTGGGGGCAGCACGCAGCCGTGAAACTGCAGGACTTCACCCTGGGAGAGAGACAGGACTAGGGCCTGGCCGGAGCCCGTACCTCTCGGGCGCTCTCTGAGGCCCCGAGGACCTGAGCATGAGCCCCCCAACACCTGCCCTCCAGGACACTCAGCACTCCCTCCTTTGCATGCCTGACTTGCCCACAGGTGCAGAAGCTCACCTGGGCCGCGCGCCCCAGGGCCCCAGACCACCGTCATCCACGAGGTCCCCCCAGGCGCCATGCTCCTCCTCACAGGCCCGCCGTCCCCTGGCCACCGCTGGGCTGTGCTCACCACAGGGACTGCAGCTGGCATCCAGGCTCCAGCAGGGTCTCACACAGCAGCCGGGCACCCTCGTCGCCCAGCGCATTGCCCGCCAGGCTCAGCTCCTTCAGGCTCTCCTTGGCCCTGAGAACCTGGCACAGGTCTCTGCAGCCTGCGGTGGTGATGTCACAGTCCCAGAGCCTGCAGGGCCGGGGGACACATAGCCAATCTTCTCAGATACTCCCCGCCCGCCCGCTGGGGCCACAGCTCTCTGAGGAAGCAGGGCGGGCGCAAACTCACCACAGGACCCTGAGCCGGGAGCTGGGATGCAGCAGCGCGGGGCATAGTGTGGCAATGCCCTGGTCACCCAGCTTGTTGTCACCCAGGTCCAACTCCTGCAGCGAGGCCTTGGAGGCCACGACACCACACAGGTCCTTACAGCTGGCCGATGTGAGCCCGCAGTTCTCCAGCCTGGGGACACAGGGGGACTGGCTGGGCTGGGAAGCCCCCACAATCCTGCCCCACCCAGCCATCCCCAGCCCTTCCCAGCCAGACCGTGCACGTACTTGAGCGTCTCCAGCTGGCAGGCAGAGTCCACCAGGCCCTGACACAGTGCCCGCACACCAGCCTCACCGATGTCATTGTTGCTCACCGCAAGCTCCTTGAAGTGCCTCTGGGCCCTGAGCGCTGCAGCCAGGGGCTCGCAGCTGGCGGCCGTCAGGTTGCAGTACTCCAGCCTGGGGACGGGCGGGTGTTGGGAGCTCCGGCAAGGGAGCTTGGGCCGGGTCTCCTCCCCCACCCCGGGCTGTGGGGCGCTGGGCAGGGACAGCAGTGACTAAGGGGCCATCTCCTTGCAGGGTGGGTGCTCAGGGCCTCCTGGAAGCCGGCTGCCAACCACAAGCCCCACCCTGAGCTTGGGACTCACTGGACCTGGGAAAAAGATGCCAGTATCCCGATCTGGGCCTGGCTTCCTTCCTCCATTGCTGAGCCCATCAGCACACTTTTGGTGGCCAGGCCACCCCACACTGGATATGGGGTTACAGGCCACTTTCCAGCTTTTGGGCCACAGCCCCAGCATCACACAGAAGGACCATTTGCAGGTCCCCAAGAGCTCCCTCCTCAAAGCTCCCTGCGGCCAACACGCTGAGGCAAGGGCTTGCCCAGGGCGAGTCCTCAACCAAAACCAGAGTGACCGGTAGGTACAGGGCTGGGGGTGGCCTGGGTGGCAAGTCACACTCACTGAAGCTTCTCCAGGTGGCACTGGGGGTCCAGGAGCCCTTTGCAGAGCAGCTGCAGGCCTGCATCCCCCAGCGGGTTGTCACTGAGCTGCAGCTCGCGCAGGGTGGACAGGGAGCACAGCACATCTGGCAGGACCTCGCAGCCGGTGTCCGTCAGGGAGCAGTTTCGGAGGCTGGAGCACACCCAGCCGGCCATCAGCAGGGTCCCCACCAGCCAGGCTGTGGCCCCTGGGGAAACTGCCCCTGTGTCCTTGGGAGCCGAGGTGAGGCAGACACAGCTACCACTTCCGCATGCCAAACCGCATGCCCACAGGAGACCCCTGGGCCTGGCCTTGCAAGAGGGCCTGCTCCTCCTCCTCCCGGCGGGGCTCTGGGGTCTCCAGGCCGAGGACAGAGGGCAGGGGAGGGGATGCGCATCGGGGCCTAGAGGACGCTGGGCTGCGAGCCCAGGAATGGCAGGCAGGGCTGTGGCGGGAGCAGACCTCACAGGGGAACAGGGGCCTGAGCTAAGGCGAGAGGGGCCCCCACAGCTGCCTGCAAGCCGCCCTTTCCCCGGGCTGACCCAGCAGGCCCAGACCGGAGCTTGGTGTGGGGCATGCGCCTGGGACCATGTGGATCATACAGGCTCACCTGAGCTTCTGGATCTTGCAGCCGGGGCTCTGCAGGCCCTGGAGCAGCAGCCGCACCCCGGCATCGCCCAGCTCATTGGTGCAAAGGCTCAGCTCCGTCAGCGAGGGGTTGGCCTGGAGGGCAGAGCGGATATCCTTGCACCGCACCTCCGTGAGGCCGCAGTCGTCCAGCCTGTGGACAGGACACGCAGTCATTCCATACAGGACGTCCTGACCTGCCGGGGGCCCGAGAACTCGACAACGTGGGTCACAATCAGGACACTGAAAAATGAAGCGAAGCAGAGGGGTGCCTGGCTGGCTCAGGCAGAGAAGCATGCGACTCGACCTCGGGGTGGTGAATTCAAGCCCCACACCGCATGTAGCAATTGCTAAAAAAAAAATATAGTGTATGGGTCACTTCATGAAGCTTCTGTTGAAGACACCAGCACGTACACAGATGACGTCCAGGCCACCATACCCTCTGCACCCTACTGCACTGTGGGCACAGTCGGCCCGTGAGAGCGCTCATCTGCCTCCCGGGAAACAGCAAACCTGCCCCAGGCAGAAAGGGCACAGCACCCCAGAGGGACCAACCAACTGGGGGGGGGGGCTCGCCAGGATGGGCACAAATGGCAGGGGCCGTAGTGCCACCCATAACCCAAGACCGGGGCCACCCTGACCAGGTGAGAACCGACCATGGGCAGGAGGAAAGCCAGCTCTCGCTCACAGGAGAATGACAGCTGATAAATGCGGATGGAATGAGGGAATTAAAAACCCCAATTAGAAAATTGGCCCAGTTATAAAAAAAAAAAAAAAGGCCCAGTAAAAACTGTTCTGGCAAGATCCACCGCTGGATGACAAAATCAGGCACAAGTCTGGGCAGCAGCAGGATGTCAGCAGTCTCCACAGATGTCACCCAACACATTTACCAGTCACAAAGAGAACACAGCAACTGTAGCGGAGGGAGCCGCAGACACCACCCTCACAGGTGGTCATGGTGACATTGGGGTGACCAGATGGTGCCATGCCGGTAGGTAGGATACGACATACCCCGCAGACACAACAGCATTTCTGCATATTCTTGCGAGAAATTTGTGACTCAGCCACGACAAGAAGTCAGAGAGACTCTCCAGAGCCTGAGCAGACTCAAGAGTTGGATGGCCAGGGACAAGGAGGGACGGAGGGACCATCTCAGATGGGAGGTGCCCAAGGAGACCCATTACGTGAGGGTAAATGCCCCATGGGATCCTGCGTAGACCCAGGAACAGGAAGGACACAAGTGGAGGAGTTGGTGGCATCTGAGTCCTGGCGCCCGTGTCGGGCTCTTGGTTCTGACCCCGCAGGCAACAGGGCCGTGGCATCGGGGAAGTAAGGCAGTATGTCTCTGAAACTCTTCTATAGCCCGAAAATCACTTCCAGTAAGTGAAAGAGAGAAAAGGAAAGCAAGCGCTCCTCCCCTGCTTGTGAACCCCGGGGAGGCTGTGGTCTGAGAAGTTCCACGACAAAGCTCAGCCTCGGCTCTGGCTGCCAGCCCACAGCCCAGCTGGGATGGCGGACAGGCAGCTAGAGCCTCCACACTCCAGGCAAGGGGCAAGCCCCCCAGAGCCTCCGTGCCCAATCCTGCCCACCCAGCCCGAGCCAGGAATTAGTTTACATTTTCACTAGTTGGGGGAAAAGTACAGTAACGTCTCACACCGTATGAAAACCATATCAAATTTACATTGTGTGTCCATAAGCCCCACTCCCTGGTGGTGCCGTACGAAGGCCACAGAGCCACTGCACGGGGTGGGGGCCTGCCCACTGCGCCCCCCCCCCCCACTCTGGCCAGGGAGCGCCTACCTGACCACCTGGTACTGCCGGAGCAGGGGCAGGAGCTCCGCCCACCGGGCGTCACTTAGGTGCTGACACTGGATGTCGAGATTCATGGTTCGAAGTGAAGTGTTTTCTAGACAGAGGCAGAAGGAGACACTGCAGCCAGACTCTCCCAACGTCCGGCAGGTCAGAGACCCAGCAGGTGGGAAAAGCCCCAACAGGACCCCCACGTGGAGGCTGATGGTTCAGAACCCACGGCCTCTCCCTTGGCCAGTGAGCACCTTTGTTTCCTTTCTTCAGCACCCTTATCCACCTCAGCCTCCAGGAGCGAAAACGGGGGTGGGCAGGGGGAGGCTGCACCTGCTGGGCTCCCCCGACAAAGGCCACCGCAGAGCCTGGGGACACAGCTGTGGGAAAAGAGGTGGCCTCACCTCTCCGCCTCCCGTGCTCAGCCTTCATGGGCCCCTCCTGCCCAGCAGAGCCAACACCCACGCTGCCCATCTGCAGCCCCTGCTTCTCACTTGCCTGGGTGACACCACGGTGCAAGGACCCCAGCTGGTGGAGTACGGGGACCAGCAATCCGTGCGGTGCCACGGAAACTCTGCCTTCCAGCTCAGCCAGCTTCTCCCCTCTTAGAACCAGAGGGCTGCACTGGCTGGGCAGCCAGTGCCACAGCCCTGCCTGGCCAGAGAGCCCCCACCCTGGCATTCTAGGAGCCTGGCCCTGAGCAGCCTGCAAGAACCCTAGGCCTCACTGCCCTGCAGCAGCTGGGTGCGAGGACAGGTGCCTGTGCTCAGCTAACAGTTCTCTGAGCGGCACCAGCCACAGGTGCCCTGGACAGGGCTGAGCAGGTGGGGGCTGGGATACCGGCCGCTCATGGGCGGCCACTCTGGTGCCTATGCCCACAATCCCTTTCTGGGGGCTGAGGACTCTCAGCCTGGGTCAGTCCAGGCCCACCGAGAAATCAGGCCATCAGGCAGGACTTTGGTAAACCAGTCTGGCATGGAAGCAGCTCACCAGAGACAGCACAGAGCCCGCGTAAACGATTAACTACCTGCTGACACCGGAGCTTTAGGGGAGCAATGGCTGCGGCAGGGGGGCAGCAGGAGAGAGCGAGGGTGGAGGCAGGGAAGGCGGCTGAGCTTCACCCACGTGTAACAGAAAAGCCCAGGAAGGGTCCACACCTGGAAACAATGCCGTCCCTGCTGCCTTCCAGAAGGATCGGGACAAACAGGATGACTCAACCCCACGTGAGGCTCCTGGCTCCTCGACACCCCAACTTCCTGCGAAAGCTGCCTCATTTGTGTCCCTGGCGGGAGAGGACTCCCCCTTCCATCCCAGCAGGTTCGGAGCTACACCCCATGGGGAGGGACAGACCAGGTAAAGGCTCTTGCCAACCAGCAGGCAAGATTCACCCCTTCACGTCCCAGCTGACGAGCCCGCTGCGGAAACGGGGTCCCACGACCATCAAAAGGAGGAACCCAGAGACTGCCCAGCCCCCGCCCAGGCCAAGTGCGCAAACTGGCCCGCCCCCGCTGGTCCCAGGGTGTGGTCTGCAAACCACGACTCCAGAGCCCTTAGTCATCCCTGGAGAAAGGGAGTGGGAGGCGGGGCTGCACAGGGACCCTCTCTCCGAATCCGGTCTGACCTCAGGGGGCTGGGCTCTGATATTAAGAACAAGGAAAGCGAAAGGAGCAACTGAAACCGCCTGCCCCGCTCTGGCCCCGCACCGGCCCAGGGCTTGACCAGACCCTGGGGAAACCGCTTGGTTGGGCCGTGGCGCTAGGAGGACACTTCTTAACCTCTATGGGCCACGGATCCCTTTGAGAACCCCAAGAAAACCTGTAATCCCTGCAAAGACGCCGTGTCGTACTGCTTCACCCGGAAACAGGACCCCCACCAGCTGGGCCGCTCCCAAGAGGACACTCCATGCTTTCAGGTGTGACAACTGGCCGCTGCGCAGGACCGTGCCCAGAAGACAGGAACCGGGAGGCGGAGCCCCCGGCCTGAGCCCACCCGAGCCGGGCCGGAAGGCTGGAGCGCGCCCCGGGCCCAAAGAGCCCCAAGCCCGGCGGCCCCGGACGGCGCGGTTCCCTGCGCGAGGCGACCAGGGGGGCGCCGGGGTCCGCGCCAGGCCTCCCAGGGCCGCCGCCGCCCTCCCCGCGCGCCGGAGGCTGCGCACGTCTCCAGGGCGAGCGCGGGACTGCGCCGCGGGAAAGCGGCCTCTGGGGTTCGCGCGCGGGCGGCCCCCGCCCTCCCCCCGCTCCCCGGACCCCACACCCTGCGCCGCTCACCTCGGGCCGAGCCGCGGCTTCCACTGGGGCCTGGGGCGCGGTCCGGGCCACGTCCTGGGGGTGGGGCCACGTGCTAGGCGGGGCGACGAGCCCGGGGTGACTCTCCCGCGCCGCGCCACCCCGTATCGTCTCCCCGGGGACCCTAGCCCCAGACGGGGGCCTGCCCTCCATCCCTCGCGGGCAGCGTCTCTAGGCGAGAGCCGTTTTGGCAGCGGGTGCTCGGCTGGCAAAACCCAACTCGGGCGCTTGCTTTACAAGGAGGAAGCTCGGCTGTCAGGGCTTGCTCTGCAACACCCCCACCCTGCCCGTTAGAAGAACGGCATCACTGACGGGGAAAGACCTTCAAGAGCACCTCGTTAAGTTTTTCAAACATGCGGAACAAGACACACGGTGTTTCAAAAACCGGGGGATGGGGCGCTTTACGTGCTGCTCTCGGCCCGTGTGGGTCACCTCCTGGGGCGCGTGTGTCAGCTCTCCCGCTTGCACGGGCTGTGGCGGTCTGTTCAAGGGCGTCCCTCGCTGACCCGTACACTCGTTAGATCAGGGACGATGGATGCGTTCTCCTCACAGGCATCCGTCACTTCAACCAATGCTTACCAAACACCTAGAGTGCCAGGCACTATGCTGGGCACTTGGGCTAAGAGCAAAGCAGCGCAAGGGTCTCAGGCCTCACGCTCACGGAGCTCAGTCAAATGTGAGTCCAGTGCATGAAATTAAAAAGTGTATTAAGAGCATTTAGAATGTGGCAAGTGCAGAGGTGGGGAGGAGGGTGGATAATGCCGGATAGAAGCGAGTCTGGTCAGCAGTGGGTGCTGGAGGGGCAGGGCGGAGGTCAGGTAGGTCCCCTGCCCAGTGAGGGCAGGCCTTGCGAGACTGAGGCCCAGAGGCTACGCAGGCTGGGAGGGAGATGGGTTGGAGTTTTCACTGCAGACCTGGGACGATCTTTGTGGCCACCAGGGGACACCACATTACAGGCAGGGGATGAGGGACCTGGGAGCTAGAGAGCCAGTTCTTTGGGGGAAATAAAGTGAAGGGTTATTCAATTTGGGGGAATATTCGGCTGGGTCAGTCCTTCCATGGGTAGCTTGCTGGGAACCAGCAGACAAGGGGGTCAGGGCCACCACTGTGGGGCACAGGGGTCCCAAAGAACTCAGTGGATTCGAGAGTTGCGCCAAAGCAGAGACAACCCCCCAGCCCCCGCCCCCATAAGCACCCTCAGAGCAGGTGCAAGTTGTCGGACTGACAAGTGAAGGCAGTGGAGCCCAGCAGCTCTCTTCCACCTGATGCAGAAGACAAGGGAGGAGCTGAGTTTCTCAGTTTCTTGCAGAAGCTTCCGCAGGCTGAAGATGGTTCAGAGTGGAGGGGCCTCTGGGTATTCCAGTGTTCCAACCAACTTCCACAGGACTTTGTTTTCTTCAGGCAAATACCCAGAAATGAAATTAATGGCCATCTGGTATTTTTAACTTTCTGAGGAACCTCCCTACTGTTTTCCAGTTACATCCGCACCCAGAGGGCAGATCTGTTTCCTTTTCTCCACATCCTCGCCAATAAAGCTTACCCATTCTGACAGCTGTGAGGTGGTGGGTCATTGTTTTGATTTGCATTTCCCTGATGATCAGAGATGCCGAGTGTTTTCCATGTGTCTGTTGGATATCTGATGTCTTCTTTGGAGAAATGTCTGTTCAGGTCCTCTGCTCATTTTTAATCAGATTGTTTTGAGTTTGTTTTTTAGTGTTATGTTTTAAGAGTTCTTTATATTTGTTGGATAGTAACCCCTTATCACATAAATCATTTGCAAATATCTTCTCTCATTCAATAGTTTGCCCTCTCATTTTGTTGATGGTTTCCTTTGTTATAAAACATGATTTTTATCACACGAGCAGTATGTGGTCTTTTTAGAAAAATCATAAGATAGAAATAAGAAAATGAAACCCCCTAGTATGCCCGCCTTCTAGACACAAAGGCTCTGACTTCTGTGAACATGCTCCTACTCTCTGTATGCACAATATTAATTTTTTTAAAAAATAAAAAATGAGATACTATTAAGGGTAGGCAGAATAATAACCAAAGATAATCATGTCCTAATCCCTACCTTCCATAGCAAAGGGGTCTTTGCAGATGTGACTAAGTTAAAGATACTGAGATGGAGAGACTGCCCTGGGTTACTTGGATAGGCCCAAAGTGGTCATGAGGGTCTTTATAAGAGGGAAGCAAAAGGGTCAAAATGAGAGAGATGTGACAGTGGTGGCAGAGGTAGGAGTGGCTGTGCTCTGAAGAGGGAAGAAGGCAGCCTCTAGAAGCTGGAAAAGGCCAACAGGCAGATTCTCCCCTGCAACCTTTGGAAGGAACTAGGCAGGTAGATACCTCGATTTGACGCCCTAGGGCCCATTTCCCACTTCTAATCTTAAGAACTGTAAAATAAAAAATCCGTGGCAACGTGTCAGCAGCAGTAGGAAACTAAAGCATTACGGAGCTGCTGCATTTTTCCTTAAGAATAGTTGTGTATACAGTGTATACTAATCAGCATGTAATACAACCTTCTAATGACCACATTGTGCAACTGAATGTATCCAGTTTGCTCAACCAATAGCTACAGGCTGACGTTTTCAGGTTTTTCAGGCTTCACAGCATATTCTCCCGCCTGGTTACCTTCCTGGCACACAGTCCAAGAGGGTGGCCTGCCTGGCGTCCTGAAACGCCGCAGGTCCCCCAGCTTTTCCCACACTCGCATGTCTCCACACCCGAGTGCCAGTGATGCCCGCCCAACAATGCAAAGTGCCTGGACGCCCTTTTTAAATTTCAGCCAATCCTCTGACAACCCGACCCCTACCAGGCGCCGTCCATTTACATTTTTGTCTTCCCCACGTGAGCCGTCCACCCAGTTCTCCCCACGGTTCTCGGGTGACTTGTCGGGGGCAGAGCTGCCGGGCGGGAAGATGGCCAGGCCCAAGGTCAGTATCCTGAGGGGTGACCGGGCAAGTCCCCTCTGCCAGGGATGTCTCCTTGGGGGCACGGCTCTTTGAGGAATAAAGTCCAGGGTTACTCCGGGGACAACGTCCCTGAGCCAGTCCCTGCTTGTGTAGCTTGCTGGGCGCCAACAGCCCAGGGATCCGGCCAGACCCCAACAAGGAAAGGGCAGAACTACCAAAACGCCGACCCACAGACCCACCGCCCCAGCGCAGGGACTCCCAGCGTGCCCCGGGAAGCGGGCCGGCAGCAAGTGCGCACGCGCGGGGAGCGCACTGGGGGGGGGGGGGGCCCTGACGTCATCGGGACGCGCGGACGCCCGCGGGACTCCGCCCCGCCCCCCAGTCCCAGCGGCTTCCCCTCGCGACCCCGTCCCCGCCCCTAGCACCGCCGGCTCTTTTACTCTGCCTCCCAGTGTTGCTTCAAGAGCGCATGTCCCTCGCGGGCAGCATGGCCGCAGCAGGCCCGGCGCGAGTCCACAGTCGACCCAACCAAGGCCGACGCTGGTAAGAAGTGACCCCGGGCGCGGACCCTTGGAGTGACTGACCTCCAGACGACGGATTGAGAAGCGGCCCACTTCCGACAGAGGCGGGGTCTGGCGTAGCGCGGCGTCGCTGCCGCGTCGGGTCCAGTGGTGGGGCGGGGCCTAGACGGCGGGGCGGGGCTTTGCAGGGGGCGGGGCGGGGCCTCGCAGGGGGCGGGGCCCGGGCGGCTGCTCTCCCAGGCGGAGCGGCCTGTCTCCAAGCTCTCAAGTGGCGGCGGGACAGACCGGTGGTCCCGGCCCGGCCCTCCTGGCTTCCCGCCCGGGGCAGACGGCGGCGCGCGCGGGGTGTGCCTCGGACGCCGGGTCCCGGCAGCGACAGTAACGTGATGGGGCTGGAGGCTCGGTTCGGAGAGTCTGAGCGGCCGCCCCCCGCGGAGCACCGACTGCGCGGTAGAGCTGGAGAGTATGCACGAGTAAAGAGAAAAGATGATTTTGTAGGAAAGAGTGTTATTCATTAAGGTAGCGTTTGTAGTCTGTGCGCAGTGCTTCACTTATCCAGCACTGTCAGAAACCTCTCTGATTCTGTGTCTCACTTAAGTGCATTCATTCAGTAAACGTTTGTTATGTAACCCCTTGTGCCCGGCAGTGCTGTAGGTACTGGGGATTCAACACTGAGCAGAACAGGCAGAAATCCCTGGTGGAGGGAACGTGGGAGGGGGGCCTGGCCCGGGAGGGTTCAGGACCAGGAGTTGGTGAGGAGCGTGGCCAGGTGTCCACACACTGGAGCAAGTGGTGCTCAGCCAAAGGCATAAAATTGAACGCTGAGAGTTTTACGGAGGAGGGAAGAAAGGTCTGGAAGCAGCAGGAAGGAGCCAGGACAGGGACCTGCCCTCCAGGAGGGAAAGCAGCTGTGCTTGACAGGCTGCTAGGGGAAGCCGTCTCCAGAGAGCCAGCTTCTGCCAGAACAGAAGGGCTGTGACGGTGCTCAAGAAAGAACTGGCTTGTCTTGAGAACTTACTTCTTTAAGTGTTAGAATTTTATTTTAACAGTTTTAATAGAAATTGATTAATTATACTATGCACTTTCCTGTTCTATAGACATAGTGCAGTGACTTTGATCAATTTTTCTAAAATTGATTTCAGCAAACTTTAGGAGGCCTTCTGTGAGCCAGCACCACTGCAGGGGCCTGGGAGGAAGGTAAGCAAGGCCAAGGCCTGCCACCTGGAGCCACACGTGGGGCAGCAATGAAGGCCGCAGGGGTCACAGATGCCCTTCAAGTATTACATAGCTGGGTTTTTTCCAGGAGGGAGAAGAAATCACAGGCAGTTGTTTTTGCCGAAATACGGTGATACTCACGTGATACCTTAAGACTGCGCTGGTGCCAGATGTACTTGGTCTTGTCTCTGTTTTAGTTCTTTTCTGTGTTTATTGGGAAATAATAGTACAAGATTGTTGGAATTGGGCCTAAAGTGAGTACCTACCTGTCAAGAGCATGGATCAGAAGTGTTCTTACAGGAATAAACAGCATGAACTTCAGTACGTCAGTATTATGACTTACATTTCGGTTGTTTGTCAATGAATACGCTGTAGACTAGTCCCCGGTTCTCAGAATTGACATCATGGAAGATATGATCTACACTCTTTACTAGATTTTATGTCCTTTTGACTCTGTGTTTCAGTCTAGGTAATTTCTTTTGACCTGCCTTTTAATTCACTAATTCTCTCTTTATCTGTATCAAATCTGTTGTCAGCCCCTTCCATCGAGTCCTTAAATTTAGTTATTCTATTTTTCTCTTTTGGAATTTCCATCACTTATTTGGTTTTGTTTCCAGGTCTCCCCTTAACCAAATTAGTTAATCTTGTCTTTTGACAATGTACTTAATTGAGTACATTACGTATAGTTATTTTAAAGTTCTTATCTGATAATGCCATTATCTACATCTCTCTTAGGTCATTTCTATTGCCTGTTCCTTTTCATCACATCTTATCTCCTGGTATGCCAAATTACTTTTGATTGAATGTTATGTATTTCCTATTTAAGAAATCCTAGAGAATCTGATGACTGGCTGATGCACTGGATGACACTGTCTTCTGTCGGAGGAGATGGCTAGGCCAGGAGTGCTGGTGATCCTCAGGTCGTCCTGATCCTGGCAGGGGGTTGCCGTCACTTGGAGGCTGAGTTTCAGTTCATACTATGGCCATACCTTTGCTGATTACTCTTGATCTGGGGTGTAGCTCTTCCGGGATCCCACCAAAGGCCTGGAGAATTTAGTGGGGCCCATCTTCCTCAGCCCAGTTCCTGAAATCCATTCTTTTCTCACATCCCTGGGACTCTGTAGAAACTTCCGGTCAGCCTGCTGGCTGTTGTCTTCTGAATCAGCAGATGCTTCTGGTGATTTATCTCTTGGGCTGAACCTTTTTATGGGTCTTACCCTCATGGTTCCTCACTACCTTCGTAGCAGTGTAATAGGTGTGTGTATTTTGTCTCAATCCAGTGCCTAGCTCTAATTCTCAGGAGTTTATCTGAGCCTTTATTCACCATCTCAGGATATGGGACCACCTTCCTCGTTTCAAGATTACTAACTGTAACCTGTACTTGGGATTATACTCCAAGTCCTTGGGAGGCCCAGAAATAGATATTTCTGAGAAATAGATATGACTCACATTATTTATACCTTTGGGAGTTATTGCTTTAGAGTCAGCAACTCAGAATAGACACCAGGTATCTAGGCTGGTGTTGGCTCATACCCAACTTCTTAGGTTGGGAAGGAGACCAGAAAGGGGATTAAATTTTCTGTTCAGGACACAGGGAGTTACTGAAGGTGCTAATGACGCCAATGTTAAGACACATTACATTGATTCACTGTTCCAACGAAAATCAAATCTACTCTGCGCTGCCACTTGCACAGGTGTTCAGTACACAGGTGGACCACTCCAGTTACAGGTGCAACGTCACTGTGATGGTCGGTTAGTGGTCCTTATGAAGCCGTGCAGTCCCACAACTCAGGATGGGAAGGAAGGGGGGATGGAGGCAGAGACGAGTGTGGCGCCCCGGCTGGGTGTCTGGTTGGCATGGAGCCTGTGGCTCTCTCCACGGGCTTCCCCTTGGTGCCCTCCTGGACTTCTGGGGCACAGCCCCATTCTCTTGGAGCCCCCACATCCCTTCAAATCCCTCCACTTCCCTGGAGCCCCCCTCATTCCCCAGAAGCCATTCTATACCCCTTGGAACCCTCTGTCCCGCTGGGGCCCCTCAGTCCCCCCCAAAGTCTCCTGTCCCCTGGAAGCCCCCAGGGCCCAGTGAGGGTAGAAGTGGGGCAGTCAGGCCTACAAGTTGTGCAGACCACCTCTCAGCCCCCGACGCACAGCGTGGGCTCTGTCTGAGAGCAGGGGGCCCCTCAGGAGTAAAGGTCATGCTGGTCTGGACCAGGACATCCAGTGGCAGGTTGGAGGCACAGCTCACTGACAGCGGTGAAGGGCTGGCAGTCGGGGCGAGAGGAGGGGACACTCCAGGCTGTTCGCTGTGGCAGGTGAGGGCATTGCAGGGCCATTTACCAAATGGGAGGACCAAGAAAAACCACCCTGAGGCGGGGTAGAGTTACTTCAGGCGTGGTAGTTTTGGGGTGCCCGTGGGACACCCAGGGATCTAGCTGACTAGACTTTGAGACAGCTGAGTAGAGACGGATCACAACCTGGTGCGTATTTAACTCTGTGGGGAGTAGGCTGGCTCCTGCACAAACCTGGCATTCACTGGCAGCCAGGGAAGGGAAGGCTCATCATGGGGACCAGGGCCAGGTGCTGGTGTCCCAGGGAGGCCAGGGGACAGTGTCAGTTCGGCATGAAGCCAGTGGGGCTCGGTTCCCCTCCCTTGCCGCGGCCCCTGGGGCAGCAGGACAGACCCAGAACGGTTCTGTTGTCACATGTTCGTTTTTGTCTTTGTTTTTGTTTTTTTACAAATAGTTTATTGTCAAGTTGGTTTCCATATAACACCCAGTGCTCATCCCCACAAGTGCCCTCCTCCATGCCCGTCTCCCCCTCCCCCCCACCCCCATCAGTCCTCAGTTTGTTCTCAGCATTCAAGAGTCTCTCATGGTTTGCCTCCCTCCCTCCCCCATCATTTCCCCCCTTCTTCTCCCCCACGGTCCTCCGTTAAGTTCCTCCTAATCCTCCTACACGTGCAAACATATGGTATCTGTCCTTCTCTGCCTGACTTATTTCGCTCAGCATAACACCCTCAAGGTCCATCCATGTTGCTACACAGGCCAGATTTCATTCTTTCTCATTGCCATGGAGTATTCCATCGTAGAGATAAACAACATCTTGATCCATTTGTCTGTGGATGGACACTTAGGCTCTTTCCAGGTTTTAGCTACTGTTGAGAGTGCTGCTATGAACATTGGGGTCCATGTGCCCCTATGCATCAGCACTCCTGGATCCCTTGGGTAAATCCCTAGCAGTGCTATTGCTGGGTCCTAGGGGAGTGCTGTTAATTTTTTGAGGAACCTCCACACTGTTCTGCAGAGGGGCTGCACCAGTTTACATTCCCACCAACAGTGTAGGAGGGTGCCTGTTTCTCCACATCCTCACCAGCATCTAGAGTCCTGATTTACTCATTTTAGCCACTCTGACCGGCGTGAGGTGGTATCTCAGTGTGGTTTTGATTTGTATTTCCCTGATGAGGAGGGATGCTGAGCATCGTTTCATGTGTCTGTTGGCCATCTGGATGTCCTCTTTGGAGAAGTGTCTGTTCATATCTTCTGCCTGTTTCTTCACTGGGTTGTTTGTTTTTTGGGGGTAGAGTTTGGTGAGTTCCTTATAGATTTTGGATATTAACCCTTTATCTGATATGTCATTTGCAACTCTCTTTTCCCATTCCATTGGTTGCCTATTAGTTTTATGGATTGTTTCCTTTGCCGTGCAGAAGCTTTTAATCTTGATGAGGTCCCAATAGTTTATTTTTGCTCTTGATTCCTTTGCTTTTGGGGATGTGTCAAGTAAGAATTTGTTGTTGTTGAGGTCAAGGAGTTTGTTTCCTGCTTTTTTCTTTAGGGTTTTGATGGTTTCCTGTCTCACGTTCAGGTCATGTATCCATTTTGAGGTTTTTTTTGTGTATGGTGTGAGAAAATGATCTAGTTTCATTCTTCTACATGTTGCTGTCCAGTTCTCCCAGCCATCTCTTAAAGAGGCTGTCTTTTTTCCATTGGATATTCTTGTTGTCACATGTTCAAATTAAAGCATTTTGATTAGCCTCTTTCCAGTCCAGCTTCTCCTCCATCACGCTCCCCCTCCTCCTCCAGCCAGGAAAGCCACGTCAGGGGAATGCCGTCTAAACTGCATTTGGACAGATGTTCTGCAATAAGTCAACCTAAGTAAGGAATGATACCTTCCTGATTTGGACAACTATGAAGGCTACTTTTTTAAAAAAATATTTATTTAGTTTGAGAGAAACCAGGAAAGTATGAGCAGGGGAGGGGCAGAAAGAGAGGGAGAATCCCAGGCAGGCCCCACACTGCCAGCGCAGACCCCGATGCAGCACTCAGTCTCACAAACCCTGAGATCACGCACTGAACCGAAACCAAGAGTTGGACGCTCAACTGACTGCGCCATCTAGGCACCCTGAAGGGTACTTTCTTTTCCCATCTTTAAATTTATTTGTGAAAGAACTGAGGGAAATTTTAGGTAATGAAATATTAAAAGTAGTCAAGATGAGCATTGAGATTAACAGAAATTATTCAGACGTGGAGGCACAAAATGTAATAGAAAACCTTTTAGATCACCCCGTTCATTAAGAAGAAGAGACAAATGTCAAATAGAAGTAATGAATATGCGGGGTGCCTGAGGGCTCAGTCAGCTGACCATCTGTCTTGGCCCAGGTCATGATCTCCCAGTTCACGAATTTGAGCCCCGCGTCAGGCTCCGTGCTGACAGCTCACAGCCTTGAGCCTGCTTCAGATACTGTGTCTCCTCTCTCTGCCCCTCCCCTGCTCACACTCTCTTTCTCAAAAATAAATAAAAATATTTTTTAAAAAAAAGTAGTGTGCCCTTGAATTGTTGCATGATTCAATTAATGGAGACAGGAGAATACGATGAGCACGTTGGGAAGAAATGTGTAACAGAACCAGACGGTCCGGCAGGCCTCTAGAACTGGGGAATTGGGGTCATGCTAAAGGAGGCCTTCCAAATGAGGGAAGGCTGGACCCTTGACAGCAATGGGCAACTGAAGAGCTACCTAGGGAAGAAGTAGTTCCCTTCCTCATGCTAGCACAGAAGCAGGAAAGCTAAACTAAAAAGAATTAGAAGAGAATAGAGGATAATATTTTTATACTGTGGGTTGGGAAGGTTTTCTCAAGCAAAATATAAAGCCTGAAATGGTAGAGAGCAAGAGGATTGATTTGTCTAAATAAAAATTAAAATCTGTAATACAGCCAAATAAAAATCAAACACCCATGACAAGTGGGATAAAAACATATGGAACAGCAAACTGTCGGTCTCCAGAACGCTAAGCTATAAAGCAATAACACACAACCATATGAGAAGGACAATGGGACGTAAGCCGCGATGCACAAAGGAAAAATGTAATTGGCCAAGAGACTTTGCAAGGCCCTTGCCTCTACTGGGGCTCCGCGTGCAGATCACAACCACAATACATGACCTTTTGCTCAGCAGCTAAAATTTCAAAGGCCGTTGCTGTTTTGAGTTGAGAGGCTGGGAGCTGCCGTTATCATGCCCTGTAGGAGGTGGGGGTCCACACTTAACCAGCCCTGGATGGGGCAGCTCGGTAGCCTCCATCAAAATTCACAACTCCTGCTGTATGTTGTGAGCAATTCTGTCTGGGGGGGTCTGTCCCAAGGAAGGACACAGAGGCTGTTCATGACCTCATCGCTTGAACTAGCAATTTCCAGAGGCAGGGGACTGGTCAGTGCGTGTCAGTGCCTAGCGTTGGGGAGCATAGCCCCTTCAGATGTTAGTTAGCAAGCAGAGAAGAATCGGGTGACGGCCTCGGTTACAAAGAGGCTGGGCCATCTGGAGGAGAGACCGGGAGGCAGAGGCACTACCCAGAGCTGAGCAGCACCCAGCACCCAGGAGCCCATGGCCACTGCTGATCCGCAAGAGGAGGCCCCACTGCGGGACGCCCACCCAGGCAGGGGCGGCCTCACCTGCAGGTGCTGTTGGCCCCTGGCTGAGAGCCCCCCCAGGAGCAGGACACCCGGCCCCTCCCTTCCTTCCACCTCGTAGCTCCTGCGGGTGCCTCCCTGGCAGGAGCTAATGAGATGCTGAAGGTCAGGAAGCCTGGGAGACACAGTTTGTCAGCTTCTCGCCCGGGATTCGGAGGTGAGCACCAGTGGAGCGGTGAGCCAACAGTTAGGAGACTGGCACCGTTAATTAGGTTAAGCTCACCCTGGAACCGTGTGCCAGTTCAGAGTAAGGGACGCGGGCCCACGGCATGTGGGGGGTGAAGCAACCGCGTCGCGGGACAGGACGGAGTCGTGGTCTGTACGGGAAAGCAGTGCCTGCACGTGGGCGTGTAGACACGTGCGTGTTCGTAAGGGGCACCAGGGAGGCACGCAGGGCTGGGGTCTGCACGTGCGCACCGACGTGCCGCCGGAGCCAGGCCTGCAGCCGCCGTTCCCGCGACACCTGCTTCCAAGGCCAGCGGCGGGGTGGGGGGGGGGGGGGCGAATCAGAGGCGCGGAGGCATCTTTGAAGGTGCTTTTATTTTACTCAGATTGTTTGAATATTTAACAATGACACTCTAATGATTTATTATTACAATTTTTAAAATATAAAAATAAAATATTAAAATGTTTTTGAGAAGACATGAAAGGGGCGCCTGAGTGGCTCAGCTGACCATCTGACTTTGGTTCAGGTCATGGACTCGCGATGCGAGCCTTCGAGCCCTGCGTTGGGCTCTGGGATGACAGCTCGGAGCCTGGATTCTGTGTCTCGCCCTCTCTTTCAGCCCTTCCCCTGATCATGCTCTCTCTCTGTCTCGCAAAAATAAATATTAAAAACTAAGAAAACAAAAAGAAAGATACTAAGGACTCAGTGAATTTGTATGGGTTAACATGGGAAGAACTTGGTTTGAAATTAGGAACTTTTGGGGCACCTGGGTGGCTTAGTCGGTTGAGCGTCCGACTTTCGCTCAGGTCATGATCTCGCGGTTCGTGGGTTCGAGCCCCGCGTCAGGCTCTGTGCTGGCTGCCAGCTCGGAGCCTGGAGCCTGTTTCAGTCTGTGACTCCCTCTCTCTCTGACCCTCCCCTGCTCACGCTGTCTCTCTCTCTCTCTCCTAGAAATAAATAAAACATTTAAAAAAATTTTTTAAAAATTAGGAACTTTTATTTTGAGGGTTTTTATATTTTTTGCTTTTCTCTTTTTCAAAATTTTTATTTAAATTGTAGTTAACATAGAGTGCAGTCTTGGTTCCAGGAGTAGAATTCGGTGATTCATCACTTACATACAACACTCCGTGCTGAAAGTGTCCTCCTGATACCTGCCCATCACCCATCTAGCCCATTCCCCACCCACCTCTCTCCATCACCCCTCAGTTTGTTCTCTATCATTAAGAGCCTCTTCTGGTTTGTTTCGTTCTCTCTTTTCCCCTGCCTTCTCATATGTTCATCCGTTTGCTTCTTAAATTCCACATATGAGTGAAATCATATGGTATTTATCTTTCTCTGACTTATTTCGCTTAGCATAATACACGCTAGCTCCACGCACATCATTGCAAATAGCAAGATTTCATTCTTGTTAATGGCTGAGTAATATTCCATCGTATATACAATCACTACATCTTTTTTTTTTTTAATGTTTTTTTATTTATTTCTGAGAGCGAGAGAGAGGGACAGCGTGAGCAGGGGAGGGTCAGAGAGAGAGGGAGACACAGAATCTGAAACAGGCTCCAGGCTCTGAGCTGGCAGTCAGCACAGAGCCCGACGTGGGGCTCGAACACACGAACCGCGAGATCATGACCTAAGCGAAAGTCGGACGCTTAACCGACTAAGCCACCCAGGCACCCCCATTTTTAAAATTTTTAATGTTTATTTTTGAGACAGAGAGACAGAGTGCAAGTGGGGGAGGGGCAGAGAGAGAGGGAGCCACAGAATCAGAAACAGGCTCCAGGCTCCGAGCTGTCAGCGCAGAGCCCGACATGGGGCTCGAACCCGCGAACTGCGAGATCATGACCTGAGCCGAAGTTGGACGCTTAACCAACTGAGCCACCCAGGCTCCCCCACATCTTCTTTATCTATTCATCAGTCAATGGACATTTGGGCTCTTTCCATACTTTAGGAGTAATTGTAAACATTGGGGTACACGTGCCCCTTCAAATCTGTATTTTTGTATTCTTTGGGTAAATACCTAGTAGTGCAATTGCTGAATCTTAGGGTATTTCTTTTTTAATTTTTTTGAGGAACCTCCATACTGCTCCCCACAGTGGCTGCACCAGTTTACATTCCCACCAAGAGTGTAAGAGGGTTCCCTTACTCCACATCCTCGCCAACACCTGTTGTTTCTTGTGTTAATTTTAGCCATTCTGACAGGTGTGAGGTGGTATCTCTACATGGTTTTGATTTGTATTTCCCTGATGGTAGTGATGTTGAGCATCTTTTCATGTGTCTGTTAGCCATCTGGATATCTTCTTTGCAAAATGGCTATTCATGTCTTATGCTTATTTCTTCACTGGATTATTTGTGTTTTTGAGTGTTGAGTTTGATAAATGCTTTATAGATTTTGGATATTGAACCTTTATCAGACATGCCATTTGCAAATATTTTCTCCTGTCCCGTAGGCCACCTTTTAGTTTTGTTGATTGTTTCCTTTGCCATGCAAAAGCTTTTAATTTTGAAGAGGTCCCAATAGTTCACGTTTCTTTTGTTTCCCTTACCTCTGGAGATGTGTCAAGTAAGAAGTTGCTGCAGCCAAGGTCAAAGAAGTGATTACAGCTTTGTAATATAACTTGAAGTCAGAATCCTGATTTCTCCAAATTTGCTTTACTTTTTCAAGATTGCTTTGGCTAGTTGGGGTCTTCTGTAGCTCCATACAAATTTTAAGATTGTTCTAGCTCTGTGAAGAACGCTGGTGTTATTTTGGTAGGGATTGCATTAAATGTGTGGATTGCTTTGGGTAGTATAGACATTTTAACAATGTTTGTTCTTCCAATCCATGTGTATGGAATGTTTTCCCATTTCCCATTTCTTTGTGTCTTCAATTTCTTTCATAAGCTTTCTATAGTTCTCAGTGCACAGATCTTTTTACCTCTTTGGTTAGATTTATTCCTAGGTATCTTGTGGGTTTTGGTGCAGTTGCAAGTAGGATCGATTCTTTGATTTCTTTTTCTGCTACTTCATTATTGGTGTATAGAAATGCAACCAATTGTGGCGCCTGCGTGGCTCAGTCGGTTAAGTGTTCGACTTCGGCTCTGGTCATGATCTCATGGTTCGTGGGTTTGAGCCCCGCATAAGGCTCTGTGCTGAATGTTTGCTCAGAGCCTGGAGACTGCTTCTGATTCTGTGTCTCCTCTCCTCCCCTCACGCTCTGTCTCACTCACTGAGATTATTGTCTCTCAAAAATAAACTAAATGTAAAAAAAAAAAATTTTTTTTTAAAAAATGCAACCAATTTCTGTACGTTGATTTCATATCCTACAACTTTGCTGAATTCGTGTGTGAGTTCTAACAATTTTTCACTGGAATCTTAGATTTTCTACTTAGAGTATCATGCCGTATGCAAATAGTGAAAGTTTGACTTCTTCCTTGCCCATTTGGATGCCTTTTATTTCTTTTTGCTATCTGATTGCTGAGGCTAAGACTTCAGTACTATGTTGGACGACAGTGGACACCCATGTCTTGTTCCTGACCTTAGGGGGAAAGCTCTCAGTTTTTCCCCACCGAGGGTGATACTAGCTGTGGGTCTTTCGTATACAGCCTTTATGATCCTTGAGGTATATTCCATCTAACCCTACTTTGTTGAGGGGTTTTATCAAGATTGGATGCTGTATTTTGTCAAATGCTTTTTCTCCATCTATTGAAAAGATCATATGGTTCTTATCCTTTCTCTTATTAATGTGGTGTATCACATTAATAAAAGAAATTATAAATAAAAGAAATTAATTGATTTGTGAATATTGAACTACCTTGAAGCCCAGGAATAATCTCATTTGATCATGGTGAATAATCCTTTTCATGTACTGTTGGGTTCGATTTGGTAGGATGTTGTTGAGAATTTTTGCATGTATTCATCAAGAATATTAGCCTGTAGCTCTCCTTTATAGTGGGGTCTTTGTCTGGTTTGGGAATCAAGGTGATGGCCTTGTAGGAGTTTGGAAATTTTCCTTCCATTTCTATTCTTTGGAACAATTTAAGAAGAGTAGGCATTGACTCTTCTTGAAATGTCTGGTAGAATTCCCCTGGGAAGCCATCTGGCCCTGGACTTTTGTTTGTTGGGAGATTTGCTTTCATAAACGTCAGTCGAAGATCCATTTGCCTTTGTTAAACAATTCACGGGGCATCTGGGGGGCTCAGTTGGTTAAGTGTCCAGCTCTTGGTTTCAGCTCAGGTCATGATCTCACAATTCGTGAGTTCAAGCCCCACATCGGGCTCCACACTGATAGTGCAGAGCCTGCTTCGGATTCTCTTTCCCTCCCTCTCTGCCCCTCCCCTGCTCATGCTCGCTCGCTCTCTCTTTCTCTCTCAATAAATAAATAAATTTTAAAAGAAAAAACAATTCATGAACTGGGCAGCGTCCCATCTACCAAGGAGAGGGATGCTCCAAAGGGTTACAGGAAGGGAGAGGCAACACGAGGAAGTCATAAACAGAAAAAAAAGATTATTTTGGATGAGGTCACTTTCCTTTGGAGACAAAGGGGTCTTATTAGGAGGACTACCTCATCTTCCTTTGGGGATTAGAGAGGGACTGTGTGAAAAATTACCTCATTGGTAGGGCACCTGGGGGACTCAGTCGGTTGAGCATCTGACTTTGACTCAGGTCATGATCTCAGTTCGTGGGTTCAAGCCCCACACTGGGCTGTGCTGACAGCTAGAAGCCTAGAGCCTGCTTCAGATTCTGTGTCTCTTTCTCTCTCTCTGCCTCTCCCTCACTCGCGCTCTCTGTCTCTCAAAAAAATGAATACGCATTTTTAAAAAGTTAAGAAAAAGAAAGAAAAGAAAAATTACCTCATTGGTAATTGACCAGAAAACTCCTGACTAACCATTTAAGACTTCATTTCCAGGGGAGGTTGAAACTAGTTAGATTAGGTATTAAGCCCCAGTTATGTGACATGACCTGGCATAAGTGACTCCATTTTGGACCTGTGGCTTTCTTTTTAACAGGTTGGAGGTGGTAAACAGGAACCATTTTCTGTTTCTCAGTTTAGCATTAACTAGGGTTGAGGCTGTTTGGGATTAGCGTTTCATGTCACACTTTCTCTGCCACTCCTGTCTTCTTCTTCACAGTGGAAACAAAAGGTAGAATTAGAGAGCCACCATACAGATTGAGACCCATGTGCTTAAAAATTAATTCATATTATCCTACATCTAAACAGAATTTTACACACCTATTAAAAGGAAGGAAGCAGGGGCGCCTGGGTGGCTCAGTCAGTTAAGTGTCCGACTTCGGCTCAGGTCATGATCTCACGGTTCATGGGTTCGAGCCCCGCGTTGGGCTCTGTGCTGACAGCTCAGAGCCTGGAGCTGCTTCGGATTCTGTGACTCCCGCTCTCTCTGACCCTCCCCTGCTCACGCTGCCTCTCTCTCTCTCAGAAATAAATAAAACATTAAAAAAAAATTTAAAAAGATGGAAGCAGACAGTTACCTGGGGTGCTCAGTCGGTTGAGTGTCCTGACTCTTGATTTTGGCTCAGGTTACAATCTTGTGGTTTGTGGGTTTGAGCCCCATGTTGGGCTCTGTGCTGACTGTGTGGAACCTGCAAGGGATTCTCTGTCTCCCTCTCTCTCAAAAATAAATAAACATTAAAAAAAAAAAAAAAAAGAATGAAGTAGCTTTGCATATCCTGCTATGGAATAATTTCCAGGAAATACGAAGTGAGAAAACCAGATGAGGTGTGTTTACAGCCCATTAGTAGTGTGTCTGCCACCGCTCCGTCTGCAGGGTCCCTGTGTCTGTGCAGAGAACCCCCGAGCCGTGCTGAGTATCTGCTGCGTCTTCCACACACGGTGTCAAGGCCACACGCGTGTGCAGAACAGACACACCAAAGGCTGTATCTCAGACTAACCTGCTTATCTCTGGTGGGGACTTACCATTTCCATGTCTGCTTTTTTGTCCCTTAATTGTGAAGCCCATTTTACTGAGCCTCTTTCATTTTATTTGGTTTCCTAACCTGAAATCCGACTCCTTTAATAGGCCGAGTGCCCTTCCTAGTTCATGTTCAGCGCGTCCTACACTAGCCTCACACACAATTGACGGACACATCAACGGACATCCCTGGGCTCTCCTTTTGACCTCTGTCTACAGTGGAGCCCATATGTGAGTTGTCTGATGTTTTAGTGTTGTTTTTACAATCAGAAAAGAATCTATTACATTTTTGCCCAAGTTTGCTGCCTGCCACCTAGATGCGCCCGGCTCCCTCCCTGGTTCTCACGTCCTTCTTCCGGAGAGCGAGAAGCTTCCCTCTGTTGGGGACTCTTTCTTTCTTCCTCGTGTGAAGTGGACACACACTGTCACGTTAGTTCCAGGAGTACGAAGTAGTGATTCCACAGTTGTGTACATGGCCTGTGGGGCCACCGCCCCCCATACGGATTTATTACAGCCAGCCTCCCTCTGGCACCACCCCGTTTGTTTTCTCTATTTAAGTCTTTTTTTCCTTTGTTCATTTGTTTTGATTCTTTTGATTCCGCATGAGTGAAAGCATACAGTGTTTGTCTTTCTCTGCCTTGTTTCACTTAGCATAATACCCTCAGGGTCCATCCACGTTGTTGTAAATGGCAGGATTTCCTTCTTTTCTATGGCTGAATGATATTGCATTGTCTGTCTCCCACTTTTTCTCATCCAGTTGTCTGTGCACGGGCCGTGGGGCCACTTGCACATCTTGGCTGCTGTAAAATCTGCTGCAGTAGACTTATTGGGGCGCACATGTCTTTTCCGGTTAGGGTTTTTGTCCTCTTGGGTAGATACCCAGAAGTGGACTTGCTGGACCCTGCGGCAATTCCGTGTTTTAGTTTTGGAGGAACCGCCACACCGTTCTCTGCGGCAGCCTCTCTGGCTTACGTCCCTGCCCCCAGTGCTTGACCATCTCTCTTCTCTGCATGCTGGCATTGTTGTGGGTTCCAACAAGGCTGGGTTCTTGGCCGGCTCACTCTGGGGAAGAGGCACAGGCAGTGGGTTAAATTACTGTTCCACAGACTGCCTGTCTGGAAGTTCAGGGAGGGCTGGCATCTGTTTGATCTTGCAAGAAAAACCAGCCTGGCCCTGCCCTAACGTGGTGGCGCCACCAGCCGCAGGTGGGAAGGTCTGTGGTCTTGATGGCCGGGTGTACTCCCATGGCCACAGTGGCTAAGGCCCTGCGCACGGCTCTGTCCTCTGGCTGTCCTTGCCAGGAAGGCCTCTGCTCCGCTGCATCATTGGAGGAAACCCAGCCCTGCAAAGCGCTGGCAGCTCATACAGATTTTACTGGACAATGCAGGAGAGAGGATCGGGACGTGCACGGCCTTGCTGAAGTCAGTGTAGGGGCGCCTGGGTGGCTCGGTTGGCTAAGCGTCTGACTTCGGCTCAGGTCATGATCTCACAGTTTCGTGGGTTCAAGCCCTGCGTCGGGCTCTGTGCTGACAGCTCAGAGCCTGGAGCCTGCTTCGGATTCTGTGTCTTCCTCTTTCTCTGCCCTTCCCCCGCTCACACTCTCTCTCTCAAAAATAAATAAATATTAACATTTTTAAAAAATGTTTCCCTTCCCAGAGCAAAAATGTTTAATGTTAATGGAGTCTAACTGACACATCTTTTCTTTTGGGGACTGTGCTTTGGTGTTGCATTTACACCCAAGATCACTTTTGTTTTACTGTAGAAGTTTTATAGTTTTGTGTTGTACATTTAGGTAAATTCAAGATATATTTTGCATATTACATTTAGGTCTATAATTCATTTTAAATTAAATTTAGTACAACGGTCAGGAGCTGTGCTGAGGTTCATTTCTGTACGTATGGGGGCTGCAGGTGTTTGTATCTTCAGTTTTTTTTCTCCCTTATAATGTGGACCTACTTAATTTGCTATATTCAATATAGAGATGATTTCTGGAGATGATACAGGTTTCTCTGTCAGTAGAATTCACTTTACCTTTTTTCATTTTAATAACATTGCTGTTTATTGAAGAGATGTGCTGTAACTACAAAAATGTAAAAAACAGTATTGATTTCCATCAAGTAATGAGGCAATATATAAATTATGACACACTTATAGACAGAATGTAATTGATTTGTGAAAAATAATTAGTGCATGTATTAACATAAATTTCACAGTTTTAATGTTGAGTGAAAGGTACATAACAAAATAATGGGCATGGAATATACATTTTTAATAGAAATATAATTAACATAAATCAGTGGTTTCAGGTGTACATCGTAACAATTTGATGTTTGTATAAATGGGGAAATGATCACCACAACAAATCTAGGTAACGTCCATCAACTCACATGGTCGCAAAAATTGTTTTCCCCTGACGAGAACTTATAATCCACTATCTGTCTTTGCAACTTTCCAATGCGCAATACGTGATTATTAACCAGAGTCACCACGCTGTGTGTCACATCCTCAGGACTTATTTATTCTGGAACTGAGGTTTGTCTCTATGGACCCCTTTCATTCCTTCTGCCCACACCCTGCCCCCTCACATCCGGCGACCACCACTCTGCTGTCTGTGTCTATGAGCGCACATAGTTACGTGCAGTAGGTCTTACGTGTGCTTGTGAGTCCACGTAAACGTGAAAACTGTGCAGCGTTTGTCTGACTTCTCCTAGCATGACGCCTGAAGGCCCATCCATGTCGTTGCAAATGGCAGGATTTCATTCTTTTTATGGCTAATATCCCAGTGTGTGTGTGTACTACCTCTTTATCCAGTCCTCACTTGATGGACTTTGGGGCTCTTTCCACGTCCGGGCTGTTATAAATAATGCTGCAGTGAACTTAGAATGCATACATCTTTTCAAGTTAGCGTTTTCATTTCCTTTGGATAAATTCCCAGAAATGGAATTGCTGGATCATCTGGTAGTTCTGCTTTGTTTGTATTTTTACTGTCTTTAATTTTTGTAGGAACCTCCATACTGTTTTCCAGACCGGCTATACCAACTTTTACTCCCACCGGCAGTGCACGATGTTCCCTTTTTCTCTACATCCTCACCAACACCTGATACATCTTGTCTTCGGTCCTAGCCATACTGACAGGTGTGAGGTGGTATTTCACTGTGGCTTTAACTTGCATTCCCCCGATGATAAGCGATGTTAATCATCTTTTCATGTGTTTGTTGGCCACCTGTGTCTTCTTTGAAAAAATGTCTGTTCGTGTCTTCTGCCCATTTTAAATCAGGGTTGTTGTTTTTTTTCTTGCTATTATGTTATATGAATTCTTTATATTTTTAACATAAGCTCCTTGTCACATATATGATTTGCAAATATCTTCTCCCATTCAGTCGGTTGCCCGTTCATTTTGTCCATGATTTTCTCAGCTCTGCAGAAGCTTTCTAGTTTGTGTGGCCCCACTTGTTTAGTTTTGCTTCTGTTGCCTTTGCTCTTGGTGTCAAATCCAATAATCATCGCCAAAGCCAGTGCTAGGGAGCTTACTGCCTGTGTTTTCTTCCAAGTTTTATGGTTTCAGGTTGTCCGTTCTGAGTCGGTTTCGCGTACGATGTGACACAGGATCCAGTTTCACTCTTTTGCCAGTAGCTGTCCTGTGTCCCCACACCATTTGCTGGAGACTCTTCTCCCGCATGGTGTCGTCTTGCCTCCTTCACTGTAATTTAAGTGACCATCTGTGCGCAGGTTTATTTCTGGACTCTGTTCTGTTCCAGCTCTCTTTGTTCTAAGATTTGATTAAGTTACCTGAACACAGTTTGGCTCTTTTACGTCTTACTTTTTTAGGAACTAGAGCACTATTTAGTCGGGTTAACCTTTCCCCACTGTCAGGGCACACCTTTCTGAATGTTCCGACTGATGCCCCGGGAATGGTGACGTTCCAGCTGTTGGGAACAGGCAGTATTCCCAGCAACTGGTGAGATTTTCTGGGGACTCTTCCTCCAAGTCTTTTGGATTCTCTCTGCCGGTCAGGCAGTTTCCTCACATGCACGTGCTGACGAGCAGTGTGCTGAACACCCCGTGGGCCCCTGTGGGCCTAGAGTCCTTACTTTGTGCAGACACTGCTGGCTGACACTCCACAGATTCTACCTCCTTGGCCTCCCAGCCTCCAGGCTCTGTCCCCTCAACCAAGAAGGCCTCTGGGGTCGGGTGGGTTTTCTGACCTCTGCCGTGGTCTGGAGACCTTCTCGGGGCGGGGAGGGGGCGCTCATACGCCTCACCTGTGCACCTGCGGTCCGGCAGGGTCCTCCATCGCTGGGTGTCCCATGCTTCATATATTCTTTCAGGTTTTCTTAGGTGCTTCTAGTGGGAGGGGAAATACAGTCCCTGTTACTGTATCTTGATCAGGAGCAGAAAGCCTGATGATCCTGTTTTGGTCAAGTGTGAAGAGACACAGCCAGTGCCGACTGCTGTCCTTTCACTCCGCCGGGGTCCGCCCCCCGCCCCCCAGGGCCCCGTGCTCTCAGAGCGGCCTTCGTTGCAGAGCCGGGAAAGTGAGCTGGGAAGAGCAGCTTTCATCGCAATCGGAAAGATGTTTTTGGAATGTTTCACTGAACTAGGAGAGATATGGCACACTCCCAGTTTGGACAAACGTGAAGGGCCCCTTCCTTGGCTGTATTTAAATGTATTGATTTAAGAATGGCGAGAAATGCAGATTAAAGAATCAATCAAACGTGAAACAAAAGCGGGAGGGGTAGGTGATAGAATCAATAGACGTTATTCCATCATCAGTAAGTGAGTTTTTACAAAATCCTTCCATTCTCATCTGAAGAGAATTCATTGAACGGAGGAGGCTGAGCTCCGCGAGGGGACTCACAGTGTTTGCTGGCCCAGGGAACGAGGAGCGGGTCGCGTGGGCACGTGGGGGCGGGGGACGGGTTTCTTGCCGACCCCACAGCAGAGCGCGCAGCACGGGCAGGCCTGGGCCGAGGCTGTGCAGGCCTGAGGACCCGGCCCGAGAGGATCCGGAGTGCCCAACACTGCCGCTCGGAATGAAAGAAATTCGACAAGAACGTTCCGAACTGGCAGTGGCCCTGAAGAATTACAGCCCATCGTCGCAGTGACGGGCGGAGAAGCTGGAAGAAGCTTGAACCCTGGCAGCAGCGTGAATGGTTCAGCCGCCGTGTGGGAGGAGGAGCACTGGCTGTGGAGGCCGCGCCCCCCCCCGCCCCCCGCCTGTCGCAGCCTTCCAGTGCTGTGCTCTCAGGACCCTCTTTTGAAGTCGTTGGACACAGTTTTCATAATTTTCTTACCTAGGGGGTGTACGTTCATCATAGAGTAACTGAAAAGGAGAAGGAAACTGGTAGCAAGAGCTGCACCCTGACGATACGAAGGGACCCCCCCCCCCGGGCGCCTCAGTCACTAACGTTCTTTCAATTCCAGCTGCTGCTGTTCAGTGGAGGTGCCAAGCAGGCCACATCAAGTGTCAAAGCCACACGAGGGGGCCTGTACGGTGTAGACATTGACCGTGTATGTGTTAAATTTAGGGACTCTTATATAGTCTCCCACTAACAGCCACATAGACACCCGCAAACAGCTATGACAGGTGTAATTCCAGAAAAGAGACAAGGCAGCCCCCTGTTGTAGCTGCGAGAGCCATGAGGCAGACCCGGGCTTCCCTTCCGGAGGACGTGAGCTCGGCCGGCCCGGCCGCAGGCCTCGCCCCAGGAGCCTTGGCACAAAGCGGGGGCACTTCCCCATGTGCCCACCCCCAGGAGGCCCCAGAACGCTACTCAGCGAGTCAGGGAACCCATGGAGCATTTCTCCAGGTTTATCTGATCCTGGAAACGGCAGAAACCACCAGGGACACCGTATTCTCCACCACCTAACAGGCCAGTGGTGCGTGGCGGGAAGGGGAGCTCTTATAAACTGGCTCAGCTACTTCCTCGTCCTGGGTGACGATTTGAGTCCAGGGTTCTGGCGTAAGAGCGGCGTGAGGCCCTCATGGCTCTGAAGGGGTCGCAGGAACTGAGGACAGGGGACCAACTGTTGAAACAAAAGACGTTCCCTTTTCTCTTAGAAACTCCAAGGGTTTTGTGGGGGTCTGAGTGGCTCGGTCGGTTGGGCGTCCGACTTTGGCTCAGGTCATGATCTCGCGGTCCGTGGGTTCGAGCCCCACATCAGGCCTGTGCTGACAGCTCAGAGCCTGGAGCCTGTTTCAGATTCTGTGTCTACCTATCTCTCTGCCGCTCCCCAGCTTGTGCTCTGTCTCTCTCTGTCTCAAAAATAAATAAACATTTAAAAAACTTTTTTTTAAAGAAAAAGAAAGAAACTCCAAGGGTTTTGTGAGCTGTGAGCACCAGGGTCCTGGATGAAGACCAAAACATACACTCACTATAAAGCACAGTATCACAGTCCTGTATTTTAAAATTTGACTTTGTAGTTACCCCCTCCTTAAAAATCTCCAGCCCCAGATGGTTTCCATGGTGAAGTCTACCAGGCATTTAAAGAAGAAAGAACACCAATTACATTCATTCTTTTCCAGAAAAATAGAACAGAAGGAATGTCCCAACTCATGAGGACAGCCTTACCCTAATACTCATACCTGAGTACAAAAGAAAGTAAAAGGGAGGAAAGGTGAGAGAGAGGGAGAAACAAAGGGAAGGAAGGAAAGAAGGAAGGAAGGAAGGAAAGTGTGGGAGGGAGGAGGGCTGAAGTGCAGACAAATACTCCTGTGAGCCAAATGAAAATCCTCAATCAAAATATAGCCAAATCAAGTGTTATACTATATAGAAAGAATAATACATCACAACCAAGTGGCATTTATCCTGAATATGCAAGGTTGGTTCATCAGTTGAAAATTGTCATTATAATTTGTCATGTTAATGATCTAAAGAAAAAAGATCACACATCATATCAATTGATACAGAAAGAACATTTGACCAAATCCAACACCCATTCATGATAACACTTCCAGCAGGGGGCGCCTGGGTGGCTCAGTAAGTTAAGTATCCAACTTGTGACTTCAGCTCAAGTTGTGATCTCAGTTTGTGAGATCGAATCCCGAGTCAGCCTCTGCATTGACAGTGTGGAGCCTGCCTGGGATTCTCTCTTTCTTCTTTCTCTGCCCCTCCCCCTGCTTGTGTGCTCTCTCAATAAACAAACAAACAAACTTAAAAATAAAACCTGCCAGCAAAATAGGAATAGAGGGGAACTTCCTCAACCAGATAAGGAGCATCTACAAAAACATACAGCAGCTTACATCACACTGGATGTTCTCCCTGAAACTAGGAATAAGACAGAGAAACCTACTCTTAGGAGTCTAAGTTAACACCATACTGGAAGTCCTAAGTCCAATGAAAACTTACATTAAATGTACATATACGGGAAAAAAAGAAATAAAACTATCTGTATTCACAGATGACATGATCAGAAAATCCCAAATAATCTGTAAGAAAAACTTGTAGAACAAATATGTAAGTTTGGTGAGGCCTTGGGATGCAAGATTGCAACAGAAGAATCATACTTAAAAATCATAAAATTTTAAAAATATTATCTACAGTAGCTCCCCTAAAACTAATAAATACTCAGGTACACATCCACAGAAAACATGCATTGGATCTGTGTGTTGAAAAATACAAAATTTTAAAGACCTCTTGAAAGACTTAAATAAATGGAGAGACATACCTATTCAAGGATTGAAAGATTTGATAAAGACATCAGTTCTCTGATGTATGGATTAATTGCAGTCCCAACCAAAATCCCAGCAAGATTGCTGTAGATATAGATAAGCTGATTCTAAAACGTCCATGCAAAGATGGAAAAACAAGAATAGTTTAAAAAAAAATTTTTTTTTAATGTTTTATTTCTAGGAGAGAGAGAGAGACAGAGTGAGCAGGGGAGGGTCAGAGAGAGAGGGAGTCACAGACTGAAAGAGGCTCCAGGCTCTGAGCTGGCAGTCAGCACAGAGCCCGACGCGGGGCTCAAACCCACGAACCGCGAGATCATGACCTAAGCGAAAGTCGGACACTTAACCGACTAAGCCACCCAGGCGCCCCAAGAATAGTTTAAAAAGAAGAATAAAGGTGTGAGCATTACATTACCTGATTTCTTTTTTTTTTTAATGTTTGTTTATTTTTCAGAGAGAGACACCAAAAGCAGGGTTTTTTTTTTTTTAAATGTTTGTTTATTTTTTGGGGCGCCTGGGTGGCTTAGTCGGTTAAGCGTCTGACTTTCGCTTAGGTCATGATCTCGCGGTTCGTGGGTTCGAGCCCCGCATTGGGCTCTGTGCTGACTGCCAGCTCAGAGCCTGGAGCCTGTTTCAGTCTGTGACTCCCTCTCTCTCTGACCCTCCTCTGCTCACGCTGTCTCTCTCTCTCCTAGAAATAAATAAAAATATTTTAAAAAAAAATGTTTGTTTATTTTTGAGAGGGAGAGAGAGGCCAGAAGCAGGGGAGGGGCAGAGAGAGAAGGAGACACAGAATTCAAAGCAGGCTCCAGGCTCCAAGCCGTCAGCACAGAGCCTGATGGGGGGCTCAAACCCACAAACTGCAAGATCATGACCTGAGCCAAGGCTGGACGCTCAACCGACTGAGCCACCTGGGTGTCCCGACATTACCTGATT
This sequence comes from Hyaena hyaena, assembly GCF_003009895.1. Classification (NCBI taxonomy): domain Eukaryota; kingdom Metazoa; phylum Chordata; class Mammalia; order Carnivora; family Hyaenidae; genus Hyaena; species Hyaena hyaena. The sequence goes on along the minus strand of NW_024081623.1, from coordinate 397,592 downwards.
TCAAAACTGACTCTGAAGTTGAAGTTGTAGCAATGGAGCCAGTACAGTGTTGGTGAAGGGTAGACACATAGATCAATGGAACAGAATACAGAGCCCAGAATAGAACCAAATAAGGGTAATCGATTTTTTTTTTTTTAATAAAGGTAGAAAGCCTATTCACTAGAGGACAGTTTTTCAACAAATAGTGTTGGAACACCCAGAAATGTATATGCAAAAACCCTACAAATTCTTGATCTTATTGCATAACTTATGCAAAAATTAACTCAAAATAGGTCATAGATCTATATATAAAAATATAAAGCGGGGTGCCTGGGTGGCTTAGTTGGTTAAGCGTCCGACTTTCGCTTAGGTCATGATCTCACGGTTCGTGGGTTCGAGCCCCGCGTCGGGCTCTGTGCTGACTGCCAGCTCAGAGCCTGGAGCCTGTTTCAGTCTGTGACTCCCTCTCTCTCTGACCCTCCCCTGCTCACGCTGTCTCTCTCTCTGTCTCCTAGAAATAAATAAACATTTAAAAATATATATATATAAAGCTTTTATTAAATACAGGGGCACCTGGCTGCCTCAGTCAGAAGACGATGTGACTCTTGATCTCAGGGTTTAAATTTAAGCCCCATGTTGGGTGTAGAGACTATATAAACAAACAAATAAACAAACTTTAATATTTATTTTTTAGAGAGAGAAAGAGCATGAGCAGGGGAGGAACAGATGGAGGGAGAGAGAGAGAATCATAAGCAGGCTCCACAGCCAGCATGGAGCCCCATGCAGGGCTCGATCCCACGACCCTGAGATCATGACCTTAGCCAAAGTCAAGAGTTGGACACTATCTAGTGCCCTGTGCTCTGAGCAGGACGTTCTTCCAGGCACTGGGAATGCCCGAGGGAAATGCACAGGTGAGGTGGAAGGATGTCCCCTGATCAGGGCAGAGTGTCCAGAAACCCGTCAGGTGGCCGGGAGGCGTGAACACTGGCCACACACTAAGCAATTGCACTAGATACTCCCCGGGTGGCAATGGTGTCCTGTTCATGCATAAAAAGAGAACCCCCATTCGTTAAAATGCGCCCCAACACGTCTACGGATAAAGTGGACTGAGGTCCCAGGTCTGTGTCGTGCCGGCGGGGAAGTGTGTGGTGAGCACAGGACGCGGCTGGACCCGGGTGATGGCATTTGGGGGTTCATCGTGATGTTCTTTATTTTTTATAAATGATGAAAATTACAAAACTAGTTATAAAATGGTAGCTTTGACCCAGCAGTCTGACACCCTGACTGCACTTAGGTGGGAGCACAGAGCATGACGTAGAGAACTGTGGAATCACCATGTTGTACTCCTGCAAGTAACGTGACATGGTGTGTCTGCTGTAACTTCAGTAAATATGAAATAATAGGGGATTCTGATAAAAATCACAGTGGATCCACGAGAGGATTATGTATGCAGCCATTTCAGATGGGAAGGCACCTCTGCAGAGATGATACAGATTTCTCAAATCTAATTTGTAAATGTTTACTTATTTATTTTGAGAGGGGGGCATAAACAGGGGTGGGGCGGAGAGACGGGGAGACAGTGAATCCCAAGCAGGTTCCACGCTGTCAGTGCAGAGCCCCACGCAGGGCTCGATCCCACAAACCATGAGATCACGACCTGAGCCAAAATCAAGAGGCAGATGCTCAACGGACTGAGCCCCCCAGACACCCCTCAAATGTTCTCAAGTGAAAAGCGCATACTGGGGACCCTTGGGGGCGAGAGATATTTGTGACACACAGTCTTCCAGGAAGGTCAGGAGGCCAGCAGGGCCTGAGGATGGGAGCTCAGGATGGTGGGAAGGTGCCAAGTGCCCCCTTCCCACTCTGCGTGGTGACAGGACTCTCCCCTGAGACCCTGGGCCTTCAGGATTAAGGACTAAGTCCCAACCAGACACGCTGCCCTTCACTGAGGATGCGGGACCCCCCTGCAGGCCGGACGATGGCTTTGGGGTTCCGCCGCTGCCTGGCAGCCACTCTGCTCTGTGTCCTCGGGCAGCTGGAGACGCTCGTGCTCTCGGACTGTCCCTCCGACACTGGCACGGCCCCCTCCGCCCACACGTAGACGGGAGGCGCAGCTCACAGGTCACGGGAGAGTGTGAGGCACTCCCTGCTCCCTTTGGGCCTGGAGCCTCCGGGTGGGTGGCGCTGGCCTCCGGGCTGTGGCCGAGGTGACGTCGATGCCCCCAAGCACTGACCGCGCGCCGGCTGGTGCGGCCCCCTCCTCCACGGGGAGAGGACTGCCACCCCGCTGCCCAAGCCCCGGTGAGGAGGCCGGGGTTGGGACTCGGGCAGCTCGCACTGCGCAGCGGAGACCCAGGCCTGGGGGCCTGCCCTGTCCTAGACTCACGGGCCCCGGCGGGTGCTGTCCGTCAGCCCCGCGGGCCGGAGTGGGGGTGCCGGGCTCGCAGGGACCTCATGTCCCACGGGCAGACATGCTCCCTCAGGACCAGGGAACGAGAAGCCTCCCCCACCCCCCAGGCAAGCCACGGATAGCTTTATTCACTGTCTGGGTTGTCTTTGGGCTTTCTTGCTGGTGAATGATTTTAATTTTGATGAAACCCAATTCATTGCATTTCCTCATCTGCTGCAAGTGCCTGTGGCGTCTAAGAGGAGCCTCTGACCGCCCCCAAACCCGCAGGGACCCACACTGGCCGCCAGTTCCGCCCTCTTGCCAGGGCCAGCCCCGGGCCAGGCGATGCCACACCTCACTTCAGGTCAGCAGGTCGCCTGAGCCCCCACGGTGCTGTTCCTCGAAGCGCTGGTAGAGAGAGCTCTGTCATCTCAGTGTGACAGCACGTGCTAGGAAGGTGGCTGGCGAGGTGTCCTGTAGGTGGGAGGCTACAACGTGGGAGTCCCAGCCTGCGAGCCACCGGCCCAGCGTGTCGCCCGCCTGGCCGTCAGGTTTTCCCGCACTCTCTGCTCAGACAGACTGGGCGTCTGCCAACAGGGAGCAGACGCATCTGTTCTCTGAAGTTTTTCAGGGCAGTGTAAGATTCAAATTGTTTTGCTTTGCAGCACTAAGCATGAAGGGGGGCCCCAGACACCCTGCTGGCCTTGGAACCGGCAGAAATAATATGATGAGGCGAAGCCCAGGAGCAGCTACCCCGGAGGGGGGACCATGGCCTGCAAGGCCCGGGCAGGGATCAGAGCCAAGTATGAGCTGGTTCAGCCCAGACGAAGATCGCAGTCCTCAGAACCAGGGGAGGCGCAGGCGGGGCAGGGGTGCGGGGAGGTCCGGCCGCTCCCGTTCGGGCAGACAGTTTGTCGCGTCCCATGCTGCCCTGTTTTCAGAGGTCCCTGGGCTCCGTCAGGATTCGGGACAGAGGGAGCCATTCTGCTCCCTCCTGTCCCCCACGTCCCTGGCTATGACACGACCTCACGGCAGTGCCCCCCCGTGTTTCAGGGACGCCAAGCCGGGCCCGCGGTGAACCTTGGGAAGACGCTGACCTCTAGCTGTGCAAAGTCACGGACCATGACGGTGCCGCGCAGGGAGTCACCCACACCCCCTTCCTCTCATCTCAGGAATGGCTTCCATTTGCAGGAACACTTCTCTGGTGTCAGGACCTGCCTCCCCAGTTCAGGGCCTGGCCCCTGGAGCCTTCTGAGGGCCAGAGTCCACACTAGGCTTGAGCTGAGAGACCCAGGAGGTTAACTCAGGAAGTGGGTAGAGATGGAGCTGGGTGTTGGGCCAGGCCCCTGGGCCCTGGGAGGGGTGGCTTCCACGCCTGTCTGGGGAAGGGGGTCAGAGCAGGGATCCAGTCTGCTCAGCAGTGGCTGCGTAGGGTGAGGAGCTCTGGGTCCGGCAGAAAGGACGCCAGTCTGGTGCGGGGCTCCTCCCCGACACACAGGCCAGGGCGTCTTCCAGCCCCAAAGGCTTCCGCAGTGCTGCAGAGAGGACGCCAGGGATCAGGCAAGGCCAGGGAGGGAGGGTACAGGCCGGAGAGATGGGGTGACCAGCATGGGCAGGAGGAGGAGGCCACCCCCGGGCAGGCATGTGTGACGGTGGGCAGTGGGGTGGCCTCTGCACAAGGGCAGCAGGCTGGGGGCCAATGGCCACTGCGCCCAGCGGGGCCCTCAGTCGCTGCTCACTGCCCTGTGGCAAGCGGTCATCTGGATTGATCAGAGGTGGGCCATGCTTCTGATAAGACAGGGGTTAAAACGGTGGTTGTGACACCAGTGACGGACAAGAAGGGTGGGGTCAGGGACAGCAGGGGTGACAGCCAGGGTGCAGGGAGAGGCAGTGTGGACTGTGGGCAGTCAGGCCTGTGAAGGTATGGGGGCGTCATCAGGACGGTCATGGCGTGCACCCAGGCTGCACTGGAAAGCTCTCAGCCTGGCCCAACCCAGAATGGGGGCAGGTCACCTGGTGGGGGGCTGCTGTGAGCACCCCACATGCCAGCAGCAACCCTCCTCACACACCAACCCACTGGCACCTGGCAGCGCACCCCCCCGTTCCTATTCCTGAGTCTCCTGGGTTGAGACTTGGGGGCTGTTGGGCGGGGGCCTGGTCCTCAGGCTCTGCTTCTCTTGCCTTCTAGGGCGAAGGGGCGGCCCGGCCCCAGCACCAGTGAGGCTGAGGCACGAGCCTGTCCTGCTGCACAGGCAGGATGCGGTCAGGGGGCACGGAGCCAGGTTTCCACACACCCAGGCCCCCGAGCTGTGCCAGGGGTATTTTACCAAACACCCCTGTCCCAGAACTACACACGCTGCCAGTCTGGGAGCCACGGTCTTCGTGAGAGAGTCTGTGCCTTCCTGCCTCCTCTGAGTTTATGGGCATCAAGGCTCCGAAGGGCGACTGGACACTGCCCTGAGTGTGGACCTCAAACAGCCGGGGCCTCATGCGTTTTCCAGCAAAATCAGACCTGGACCGAGAGCCAGCAAGAGGGTGAAGGTGCTGAGGACACAGCGCAAATTCTGGACCCGCCAGGAGGCGGTGCGCGGAAAGCCTGCGGACGGCACTCAGTCCCTACGGGGAAGCTCACAGCTTCCCCACCCCCATGAGAGTCCCCTTGCCTAAGAGAGTCTGGTGGCAGAGCTGAAGCCACCCCGGACCTGAGGGAGAGACAGGCCAGGACTACAGGCTACAGCAGGCCCCGAGCCCTGGTCCTCTCTTCACTGTGGGAGGCGGGGCCCAGCTCTGGGTAGACCCCGCCTCTCCTGAGACACCATGGAGCCGAAGGCTAGAATCTTCTAGATGCCTCTCGCTCCATCAGCTGTGTGGTGCTGCCCCAGGCCTTCTTTCACCAGCACTGCCTTCTCCCCTGTAGATGCATCAAGGAGTCTACGAAGGGATCCCTCCACAGACACAGGGTCAGGTGTGGTCTCTCCCGGTGGATATTTACAAGGTGAAGCCAGAGAACACCAGACTGGTCAGGAGCTTCGGGGGAACGGGGAACCCGTGGGGAGGGATAAGGTCACGCCCTCAGGCTCAGGGCAGCAGGGCTGCCCGCCTATGCAGGGGACAGACACAATGCATCGAAACCGTGAAGTGAGAAACCAAACATACAGGAACAGCAGGTACATCAAGGAGAATAAAAAGAAAAAGTCTGCACTGGGAGGCGACAGGGGTCCTTCCCACCCCCTCAGAGGGCCCCGGATGGCCAGCACTTCCCCTCCCCCTCCACCAGAGGGTCCTGCGCCCCCCCCCCCGCCCCAGCCCAGCGAGGAGCAGCGGAGAGGAGAGCGCACTGACCCGCGCCACACTCGCCACAGGCACGCGGTGCTGCATTTCCAGTGGTCGCGCGCTCTCCAGAACCAGTGGGTGGGTCTGAAATATCACATCGTCCCTTTTCACAGGGAAGAGCCCTCTGATGACATCAGCAGATTCCAGAAAGCTAGAGTATAAAATTCAGCAGCTATACCTAAATTGTTAACAAAATCGTAAGGAAGAGCAGAAATACACCAAATGTTTAAAAACCTTTGTAAGAAAAACAGCAAATATCCTGAGGGGCCATGAAATGTTGAAGCCATTTCCAGTAAAATCAAGAAGGCAAAAACAGATGTTTGCTATCAGCTCGGGTATTCAGAATAATATGGGCATTTTTAGCTGATAAAATCAGACAAGAAAATAAAAGTGTTACACAGATAAAAAGAAACAAAATTATCAACATTTGCAGTTGATACCATCATATGCTCAGAAAACTCAAGACGTTCTGCATAACTATTAATCAGAATTTGTAAACTAGTCTAAAAGGTTGGCTGGGTACAGGAAACTATACAGAGATCAAGGGGTTTCCTCTACAGAAGCAAACAAAGCCTAAAACTGGGAACCACACGGGGTCCCTTGGTGGCTCAGTTGGTTAAGTATCGGGCGCTTGATCTCCACTCAGGTCATGATCTCACAGTTCATGGGTTCGAGCCCTGAGTCAGGCTCTGCACTGACAACTCAGAACCTGCTTGGGACTCTTTCTCTCTCTCTCTCTCTCTCTCTCTCTCTCTCTGCCCCTCCTCCATTTGTGTTCATTCTCTCCCTTTCTCTCACTCTAAAATTTTTTTTAATGTTTTAATAAAAAATGGGAAACATACATATATATGAGGTCTATATATAGGATACTTTTTTCCTTCATAAATGGGTTTGAAAGTGGGGGTGTCAGGGCTGTGGGGCATGTTTAGCATTGGGGGATGGGAGCCGGTACCCCAGACAGGCCCGGAGCCCCCAGAGGCCCTCCTGTGACATGGAGCCGAGTCGGGGGATCAGCAGCTGCTTGGCAGAACAGAATAACCCAGTGGCGGGAGATGGCTGGCGCCCGCTTCACCCTGCCTGCCTGTCTGGAGGACTCAGGCAGGGGTCAGGAGCAGAGGCCAGTCAACCCTCCCTGCCTCCCCGGGTGCCCCGTAGCAGGTCCCAGGAGGAGGGGAGCAGCCACGGCCAACTGCTGGGTGTCCCCTGCCCAGGGCTGCTGAGCGCAGGCCACATTGCGGGCCTCACAGGCACAGGGGGCTCTCGGGACTATCCCTGGCTTAGGAAACAAGGGAAGGAAGGAGGTCTGTGCGGGAAACACATGCGGCGGCGGGCACTGCTGCCGTGTGTGGCACTTGGGGTCCTGCATCTCTCATGCTGGCTTCTCCCTGCCCCGAGCTCTTCTCTCGGGAAGTAAAGCAGATGGATGTGGACATGAGCCGCGCCTTCCGCAGCCACATCATGTTCTGGGACTGCTTTGGCATCGAGTGAGGCTTCTTTGCAGGCAGGTCCCCGGGGCCCAAGGGGATACTCAGGGGGCCCAGGAGAGGCACACAGATCTTGGGGTGGAGAGTGCAGGGTCTCTGAGGAAAGGGGAGATGTCAGTGGCAAACAAAATAATGCCTCACGGTAGAAGTGCTCAGGATGCCCCAGCAGCGATCTGGGCGGCTGGAGGCGGGGGGGCGGGTAGAGAGCAGAGCCCGGAGCACGGGGCCATGGGCAGGGCCAGGCAGCACAGACAGGGCTGGGGGAAAACACAGATGGACTGAATGAGGAGCGGATGGGTCACAAGGACACACACTCTTACTATTTTTATATACTTCTGAATTTTTTTTGCATTTTATTTAGGACAGTTTCCATCGTTTGTGATATAAATAATACAATGAACCCCCAAATGCCGTCACCCGGGTTCAGCCTTTTGACCCTTGTCCCGCTGTGTCCTGTGCTCACCACACACTTCCCCACTGGCATGACACGGACCTGGGGCCTCAGGTCCACTTTATCTGTGGACGTGTCAGGTGCATTTTAACGGATGGGGTTCCCTCTTTACACACGAGCGGGACACCATCACCACCCGGGGAGTGTTTAGTGCAATTGCTTAGTGCGCGGCCAGTGTCCGTGCCTCCTGGCCACCTGACGGTTTCTGGACAGTCTGCACTCATCAGAAGCTCCTGCTGTGTGTTGGGTAACTGGGTGCAGCTGGAGACCTTGACATTGTGGAGACCAAGCCACGGGAATGCAGTTTCCACCCAGACCTGTTGGGGTGTACGTGAGTCGCAGCAGGAGATGGAGTCTGTCTGCACAGAGCGCAGTGACCGGCGGTGCCTCGGAGAGGGTGACCTGGAGGCCCGCCAAGGCCAGCTCTGAGGAGCATCCAGGCAGGCTCGTGGGCTGGGGCTCCCCACGTGGCCACCCCAGACCCGTCCCACAACAAGATATCAACATGCCTCCACCGAGGGGGGTGCCGTGTACCCCCTGAACCTGGGTGGCCCGCAGAGTACGGCTCCATCGCTGCTGACTGTGGCACCCAGTGCAGGGCGAGCCAGCTCCCATCAGCCCTCGAGGCCCCCAGCCACCCCCCCAAACACCCCTCTCCCACAGCCACCATGCTGTGTGCCTCGCAGAGACAGGCCCAGATTTGAGGGGCAGCCGTGCCCGTGGGCACATCTGGGCCAGAATCGGTGAGGTGTTCCAGGAAGGCCAGATGGTAAATATTTTTGACTTGGGGCCGGTTTGGTGCCATCCACAGAAGCGGCCTGTTCCATGTGTGAGCTCAGGGGCCCCCTGCGTCCGGTCTGCAGCCGTGTTGCAGGGTGGCAGTAACTCACTTCGGGCATGAGGAAACCGGAAGCCAGCAGAGAGCGGGGCCGTGGACTCTGAGGAAGCGGCTGGTCCACCGAGAGAGGACAGCAGGAAATCACTGACAGATTGGAGTTTATCTGAATTAAGAAATTTCACTCTGCAAAAGACACCATTCAGACAGCAAGAGGGAAAGTCAGGGAGCGGGAGGGAGACTCCCAGTCGCACATGTAATGAACCCCTGCAGACTGAGAACAGCTAGCTCAGCGATCAAACGATGAGGCACAGAAGGGGGACAAGATCCAAACAGACACTTCAGCCAAGAAGATACAGACACACAAATACACATGGATATAGTGCGTGTGCACGCGCGTGCAGATCAACACACAAACACATGCTGAACCTGACGGCATGAGACAGCAGCACAGGCTGGCACCCAGCGCTGGGGGAGGCGAGGAGGGCAGGGGCGGGAGCTCAGTGGAGCCTCCTCTTACAAAGCGGAACACAGCCTCACCACGCGACCCAACCTGCTCATGGATATTTACCTAACTGGTTCGAAAACCTGCATCCACGTAACACCTGCATGCAAGCATTCACTGCTTTATTCACGACAGCTAAAACCGGATGCAGCCAAGATGCTCTTGCATAAACACAGGGAATCCACAACACGGAACACAACCCAGGGCTAAGAAGTGAGAAGTGAGCTATGGATTCGCTCAATGGCGTGGAAGCACCTTGCGTGCATTTTGCTCAGCGAAGGAGGCCCGACTCTCGAACGCTGTGATCACGGGGAGGAGAAGCATCGGGCTGCCCGGAGCAGGTGAGGTGGCGGGCGCCTGGCTACACAGGGGACTTGCAGGGCAAAGGCGCTGCTCCCAGGGACCTAGCGGGCGGCGGGGGGGGGGGGGTCTCTGTGAAGACCCAAGAGCGTACATCCCACAGTGAGCTTTAGTGGAGGCAAACTGAAGACGCCAGAATGAACATAACCCATCACACTGTCTCTCAGATATTTGCATCCTGTTGTACGCAGACTCGGCCCCAGGGAAACGTGGCGCACTGAGGCACTTGCGGCGAGCTGTCAGGGCTGGCCACACGAATGCAGACCCACTCCCTCTGCCGTCCCCTTTCCCGGGCAGCAGGCCATGGTCTGCGTGTGCTCCGTCCATGCCGTGACAACGCCATGACTATCCCGCCACCACGGGGCTGCCCTACACTGTCCTCCCTGAAACTGAGTGCTCGTGACCAAACAGGACGCACTAGTTAGGACTCCGCAGCCGCTGTCACAGAGAGGCCAGGGGAGGCAGAGGGCTTCACTGCTGAGAAGGGTTGGCACCGAGCCCTGGGGCTGCATCGGCTCTGGGTCCGGAAGATACCATAATGCTATCCAGGAACTTGGCGGAGAGCAAGGTTCCCATTAACTGGAACTCCAGAAGTGTGGTATACCAGGAGACGGCTCCCTTTCTGCCACATCTTCAGAAGATTCCCCGGGGGAACACAAGCTCAGAGACCCCATGGGCTCCATGGCGGTGTCTTGGCCCCGCTCTCCTCGTGGGCCCTCCTCCATGTGCCACAGTGAGGCCCCTGCCTGCACTCATGGGGGGCGGGGGGTTTCCAGGCCTTGCAGGTCCCCTTCACCCTGGCACATTCAACGAGTCACTTCCTCCTTGTCTGAGACAGGGGACCCCAGGATGGCATGCAGTGGGGCTGCGTGGTGCTGACCCCTGAGCTGGTCCTGGAAGGCAGAGCCCCGAGCCCTGCTCTCCCCGCCTCTGGGGGCTTCCTCTGGGGGCTCGGGCTGTGAGGACGCCCTGGGAACCCAATGTCAGGGTAGGGGCCTGGCTCAGAGGCCACCTTCCGTGAGTGTCTGGCCCTGCAGGAGGTGGGCCACTGCCAGACCGTGCCCGTCCTGCTGATGTTCCTGAGTGAGGAGGACGCCTTCCGGGTGCCAGCTCAGCCGACGACCAACGAGAGGCACACCATGCGAGGCAGGGGTCCCGGCCGGCCACTGGACGGGACGTGGAGCTCAGGAGAGCCTCCCTGCAGGGCCGCTCCAGCAGTGGGCAGGCGGGGCCCCCGACCCAGCCCTCGTCCCCATCGGCAAAGGGCACTGCCTCCCCATGTTGCCTTCAGGGTCCTGCAGCCACGGCCACCGGCCCCACCGCTTCTGGCCCATTCTTGTATCCCTGCTGGTCCTTCAGCCCTCCCGCCCCCCTGCCGGCCCACAGCCGGTGAAGCCCAGAGGGCATCGCCTCCCGCTCCTGTGTGCCCCCAGCAGGACTCCCAAGCCCCCTCCCCCGCCGTGGGCCGCGCTCCCTGCCCCTGTGCCTGGAACCCTGTTGCCCTGCTGTGGCCGCTGCGGGAAAGAGGGTGCTGGGTCAGACATGCCTGGTCCTCGGCCCGGGGCGCCAGCCCAGCTGCGAGGAGGGGGGTCCTGTCCCCGCCACCCCAGGCTCTCCCCAGAGCGCATGCAGCCAGCGCTCAGGAGGGCTGCGCACACAGCAGTCACTGCCTAGCGCCCAACCCCCACCTGGTGGGAGAAGGCCCCGACAGTGGGCGGAACTGGGCCTCCTCAGGCTTCTCGTCCGGGCCCATCACGAGCACATCCCAGACAAAGCGCCCCCAAAGCTGAAGAAGCACATGGCGAGTAGAAGCGCCCCAGTGGCACTGTCCCCATGGTGCAGGGGGTGGTGCAGAGCCCCACGCAGCTGGCAAGGCTCTGCTTCCTCCTCCTGGGGGGCCCAGAGGTGCACTCGGGGCCCAGCAGGGCCGTGGGGAGTACATCGACTCGGTTCCACAGGCCCTGGTGCAGGGAGGTTTCTGGCCGCCAGCTGCGTCCTGAATACCCGCGGCCCTTCCGCCAGGATGAGCACATGTGCGCTGGGACTGACTGGGCCCAGCGGTTCCTTTACGTTGACCAGGTGACAAGGAGACCTACTCCCTGAGCTCCTCCCCCCGCCCCAGGGAGGGCCGCGCTCAGCCCCACACTCCGGAGAAGCCAGGCCACACCCAGGGGATGTAAGGCGGAGGCCGGAAGCTGAGACCCATCCTGGGGAAGCCCAGAGTCCCCTTGCAGAGAAGGCCAGGTCAGCCAGGAGTGTGCACAAGCCCTTGGCCCATGCCGCTGCCAGCCCGTGGTCGTGCTGCCGCTGAGCGTAGGGCGGGGTCTGTTGCCCCCCGGCTTTGCGTCCTCACAGCCCTGAGTGGCCTGGAGCCCATCCCTCCTCACAAGTCCACCCACAGAAGGGGCTGCGGGGGCCGTGGGTAGATGGGGGCTCCTGGCCCATGCTGAGAGTCCTGCCCAGGCTGCTCCTCCCAGGCCTGTCCCCACAGACCCCCTTCCCGCTCACCCAGAAGCTCTGGAATGTGTTCATCCTGGGCGGTGAGGGCATGCTCACAGCCACGGCCTACACAGTCCTCAACAGGCACAGGAGTCGGTGAGCCTGGGTGGGGGGTACAATGGCCTCAGAGGGAGGGCTGGACCTGCAGGTTGGGCAGGGCCCCCCCTCCCCCCGCCTCGGCACTGACCAGGACACTCCTGGGCTCAGCTGGAGCCCCAGCAGTGGGGCCGCTGTCGGCCTGACTCGCACACACTTCCTCGAGCGCCTCCTGAAGCGGCCACGGAAAGGTCTTCTCGAGTTTGTGAGGGACACGCTGGTCCTGAGCTGGGCCCTGGAGGAGCAGGTGGACTTAGGCACCCGCAGGCCTCACACCCAGCTACAAAGGATGAAGCGTGAGCTGCCCCACCAGGGGGCTCCTTCCCTGTCCTGTCCCCGTCCATCTCCTCTTCTGCTCCGGGATCGGGGACACCAGGCCAGCCTGGAAATCCGGGCGCGCACCGCAGGGACTGGGGGTCAGCGGCCTGTGGGCTGCTGTGTCAGGCCAGGGTGGCCGCGCGGGGAGCCATGAGGACACCCTGGCGCCCCATCCCGCTCGGGACAAACAGCTGCAGAAACTAACCATCTGCATCTCTTCAGCAAAACTCGAAGAGTTCCCCACAACGCCCCCAGGCCCAGAACAGTGTCCCTGACGCCCAGGCCTCCCCTCACCTCCCCTGGCATTGAGATGCTCCCCAGGGGAGATGGGCTGGCCCACCAGCCCAGCCCCCCAACATGAGCAGCCTGGACCCCCTCCCGGCCAGGCCAACCTCAAGACGGAGGAGCGGCTGCAGGAGGGAACCTCCATGGAGCCCGTGGCCACACACTGTCTCTAGAAGCCCCAGAGGCTCAGGTTCTTGGCCTGTTTGCCCCCACATACACCCAGAACCTTCTCTGGCACAGCTGCCCGCATGGCAATGGGAGTCCCTCTCAAACCTCCCAGTGAACCAGGAAGGTGCAGACACGGGCTCAGCTAGAACACTGGGTCCCTTTCCCTTCAGCATGTGCCAGGGCCACCCCAGGGGGCACACAACACACCCAGCTCTGAAACCCCACTGGGACCCCAGTGACAGGGTCCGGCCAGCCCACTAAAAATGAAGCTGGAGGGCCTGGGACACCTGTCCTGCTCTGTGGCCGCTGAAGCTCATGCCCCTCTCTGGGTAGAGATGGGCATGGCCAGCAGAGAGCCAGGGAAACACTCTGCCAGCTTCCCCGAGGCCGCCAACATCCCGGAGACCCTCTGGCCTCTGCGCCCACAGGGAAGCTAGATGCTCGAGGGCCTCTGGAGGAGAGAGGGGGGAGCGTGGCGGCCCCGAGGCTCTGGCCAGCTGGCAGCATGTCCGGCCACGGCACGCCGGCCTTCCAGGAGGGAAGCGCTGCCTCCTCTGACCCACGGGGACCTGCCCTGGCCTGGCCCTGGGCCCGGGGGGTGGCGAGGGCAGAAGCAACACAACCCCACAACAACCAGAATGAAGACTGATGGGAACGAGCCCCCGGTGGCCCTAACCAGTCCTGGATTCTGGCCCAAGGAGGGCCCTGGCGGAGAGGTGTGCCCCACAAGTCCGTGAAGGTGACCTAAGGCGGCTCTGGGAACAACAGGCCACCCCAACGAAGGGGTAGCGGAGGCAGGCAGGTCGGCCCCACCCTCACCCACACGGGACTCCGGCAGTCGGTCACCTGGCACCAACGGCACAGACCGAGCGGACATGCTGGGGCCCCGCTCCAGCAAAGTCAGGCAAAAGCAGCAGCAGGCGGGACGCTCACTCTGCCGTCCTCAGCAACTGCCTCTCAGGGTCCCCAAACTCAGGGACTGGGATGCCCCCTGGAGTCGCTAGGAGCCTCCAAGGCGATGGACCTCAGCACCCCTGCCTTGTCCCACCTCAGCACTCACTGAAGCACGCCTTCCCTCTCCAGGGGAAGGCACCCACCCGTGGCTTCAATCCCCGTTTGCTGTTTATAAAGTTCAGTAAAGTGTTTTTGTGGTAAAACGCGAAGCCAGCCTGTCACTGCGGCGCCCGGAGCATCTGCAAGAAACGCCAGATGCCCAGAATGGAGAATGGTGACTCGGCCCCGGCCGCCGGACCGGCCCCTGCCCCGCGCCCCTGCAGAGGGGTCGCCTAGCACCCAAAGCTGAGGTTCCCCCGTGCCTCCCAACCTCGGCCAGACGCCAGGGTCAAGACCATCAAATAATTTACTGCAACTCAGCCTGTGCCCAGCGGGCCAGGACGGGGCTGGGAGGAGAGTAACAGCCGGGGTGCCGGTGGCCTCAGTTCACGACAGTCTGTGCAAAGCGTCCCGGGAGGTCTGCGGTCCCTGTGTCCAGGGAGCCTGGGCTGGCCGGGCTCCGGTGGCGCTTCCTTCCTTCCTTCCATCCTTCCTTCCTTCCTTCCCCTCCTCCTTCCTCGTCCGCGCCTCCTCCCAGCATCCGGCACCCCCGCGCCCCGTGCCTGTGCTCGTGGGGCGCAGAGGGCCAGTGAGGACGTCACGGTGGACACGGAAGGGACGTCAGGAGAGCAGGCACTTGCAGCTCATGCAGCCCGGGCCGCCCTCGTCGGGCGGGCTCAGCTTCCGCACCTTGTGTTGCCGGATCTCTCGGACCAGCGTGTAGAAGGCATCCTCCACGCCCTAGGAGGAAGGGGCCGGCTCAGAGGCGGACTCCGCAGGGGAGGAGACCCAAGGACCCCTGCCTCGAGCTCATGCAGACTTGCAGCCCCTTGCCCACCTCCTCCCCACCCCTACCCCTACCCCGATAGACAGGAAGCCCCAGGGCTGCCCCCGCTGGGCGGACTGATCCCCAGAAGCTCCCCCCACAGGGCGGCCCCGAGGTCTGGCTCCAAGCTTGAACACCCTGTGTCCCACTGCTGTCTGACCTGCCACCCTCATGCCCGACAGCGCACTAAGGGGTCAGGGCCAACAAGGGCCCATGGGGCTCTCTGGGGGCAGAGGGGCCAGGGACCCAGGGTCACCGCTCCGGCCTGGCTCAGGGCAGCTCTCTCCCGGGACCTCCACCTTCCCCTGGAGCTGTGTCAGCCCAGACCCTGGGCCCTGGCCGCCCTCGCTGCCCTGCCATCCGGGGAGACTTACAGCGCTAGGGGCCGCTGGGTCACGGGGGTCCCGGAGCTGGAGCCAGAGCCAGAGCGGCTGCCCTGTGTCGGGGGAGAGGGGGCAATAAAGCACTGCTCCCTGGCAGGGTTGGGGCGGGGTGGGGGGGGTCCCTGGCTGGCGGTGGGGTGGGGAGCCGGCTCACCTGGCGAGTCTTGGCTGACGTCTCAATGTACGGGATGCCATAGCTGCGGGCGAGGTCCTGCGCCTGCCGAGACTCCACAGTACGCGCAGCCAGGTCGCACTTGTTCCCCACCAGCACCATGGGCACGTCGTCGGAGTCCTTCACCCGCTTGATCTGCTCCCTGCAAAGAAGAAGGTGTGGCCCAGTCGTGGGCTGCAGGCACAGCTGCATCCAGACCCTTGAGAGTGAAGGAGAGAGACAGATGGAGTGAGAGAGAAAGGGAGGCCCCTGGGGGCCAGCAAGCGGCTCACCTGTACTGGTGGATGTCTTCGAAGGACTTGGTGTTGTTTATGGCAAACACGCAGAGGAAGCCTTCTCCGGTGCGCATGTACTGGTCCCGCATGGCGCTATACTCCTCCTGGCCCGCCGTGTCCAAAATGTCCAGCAGGCACGTCTCACCGTCAATAACCACTTGCTTCCGATATGAGTCCTGCAGAGGACAGTGCTTAGGGACCACCCCCATCTCTCGGTTGAGACAAGCAAACGGGCAGCCCCTCCCTGGCCCCACGCATGCCCCGCCCCGAGGCCCTGGAGAGCAGACACGGAAGTCGCGCCCACGTCGGGCGCCCACACCGCGAGGGGAGGGCTGGGAACGGGGGAAGCATGGCTCACCTCAATGGTGGGGTCGTACTCGTCCACGAAGTGGTTCTGGATGAGCTGGATGGTCAGGGCACTCTTCCCCACACCTCCAGCGCCCACCACCACGAGCTTATATTCCGTCATCGCTCCTCAGGGGGTCGCGGCACACGTCAGTGCGTCAATGCGGTGGCCTCCCGAGCCACCTGCCGAGGAAGCAAGCCGCACTCAGCCGCAGCGGCCCCGCAGGGCAGGCCTGTCGGGCTCCGGGGGCTGGCCAGCCCCACCCCCTGGCCCCAGGCAACCAGGTAACACAGGTGGCAGCCAGAATGGAGGCCTAGCCGCCCACCTGTGGCACCTCCAGCCCAGGGGTGGGAGAGGGGCCCCGCCTCCAGCTGCAGCTAACAGCTGTGACAGAGGCAGGGAGGTGGCCCCCCAAAGGCAGGGCTGACAGCTGAGAGCATCTCCCAACCACGCACCCGAATTAGAAGTTGCTGGGTAGGCAGAAAGCCCGGACCGGAGGCCCTGCAGGCTGAGCTTCCCAGTTCCCCTCCCTGCGAAAACAGGTCTTGCCACCGTGGAGCGCCCAGCAGCGTGCCCGGGCAGGCCAGTGCCAGCCTACAACCCGCTCGGGGCCCCACGGAGCGTGTTGGTGCATTTGACAAGTATTTACTGAGTGCCTACTGTATGCCAGTGGCTGTTCCAGGCACACGGTGACAGGCAGGCAGAGAAGAACCCCCTGCCCCCCGGGGGCTCTGCCCACACCGCAAGGAGACCCGCACCGTTAAAATAACGGGAAACTCCCGGTACCCTGTTGCTGTAGGAACTTTGAAGAAGGCAGATGTGGGCAGCCCGGCGGGAGTAGGGGGGTGGGGAGGGTTCCCGACAAGCAGCTGACTGAGAGGAACAGACCCAAACGAGGTGTGCGGCAGACGCACAGGTGACAAAAGAATGAAGGCCAGGGCTTAGGCCTCCGGCTGGGGTGCCCCAGTGTGGGAGGTTTCACGAGCGGACGCCCCTGCACGGACAGTGGGCAGTGATTTCCTACACCCCGGCTCGCCGGCTGCGCGTGATGGCCGCCTGGTGCCCGAGCACTCGGGGGGCAGCCTCGCAGCTAGAGGGCGGGCGACCCCGCGGACGGCCGCGGCCTCGCGCAGGGCAGGGCCGGGGACGCGGACGCACAGCGCCCCCGCCGCCGCCGCCGCCGCCGCCCGCGGCTCACCTGCGCCCCCGCGCGCCCCGCCGCGCCGCCGCCGCCGCCCCGCACCGCAGCCCCGGCCGCCGCCCGCCCCCGCCGCACTCACCGCTCACTGGCGCGACTGCCCCCGGGGCCGGAGCCGGGGCGGGGGCGGGGAAGGGGGCCGGGGCCGGGGCGCGCGGGTCGCCCGGCGCATGGGCTCCGTCCGCGGAGGGTGCGGCTCGGGCTGCCGGCGGCGGGGCGCGCGGGCGGCGGACACTCGGCCGGGCCGGCGCACGCCCCACCCCGCGCCCCGTCCGTCAGCCCGGCGCGGCTTGCCATTGGCTGCAGGCGCCCGCCCCCGCCCCGAAACCGCCCGGTCCCGCCCCGCCCCGCTCCGGTTGGACGATCGCCCCGCCCGTCAAAGGCTGCGGCCGGGCGGGGCTTCCGGGAAACAGCGCGGAGGGCGGCGCCGGCCCTGGAGGCCCTCTTGGGCCGCGGCCTGAGGGGCTGGGCTCGGCCGGGCAGGAGGACTGAGGATCCGGGGGTCGCGGGTCCGGGGAAGCGTTCGGACTCTCCCGAAGAGATAGAGGCCCCGGGCAGCGGGTCCGCGTCCGGGTGTAGACTGGGGCGGAGTCGTTGCGGTCCGGCTCGAGCCCCCAGCCCTGCCAGAGAGGACTTCCCCAGCCCCGCGACGCGCAGCCCGCCGAGGGCGCCCCGGAGCGGAGGGGTCAGTCCGCGGGACGAGCGCCGGCGGACGCCCCTCGGGCTGGGGGCTGGACGAAGGCAGAGGGGGCCGCCCGGACGCGGGTCAGGTGCCTGGAGCAGGACCGGGCCGCGCCGGGAGTCTCTGGGACCCCCAGTGGTGGGCGCTCGGCTGCCCTACGCCCGGCTTCCCGCAGGTGGCTCCGGACTGAGCCCCTGTCACCCCCCCCCGCCCCCGGACGCCTGGCGCCTCCGGCGGAGTCCTTGGGCGCGGCACAGCCGGGGCGCCCGGGGCACAGGCGGTGCAGGGCCGTCTCGGCCGGGCGGGGACCCATCTGCGCCCGCGGAGCAGCGAGACAGGCTGCCTTCTGAGCCCGTATCCGGGCTTCTTAAGAAGCTCTTGCTTCTCACCGGCGCGCAGCCCCGCTCGGGGGCGGGGGGAGCCCCTCTGCCGCACCCCCTCAGCACCAACCTCGCCCAACTTGGGCAGGCCCCGCAGACCGGCCCACCCAGCTCCCCCAGCCCAGAGGTTCCGGCGCGGCAGAAGCCTTCCGTGTGGCCCAAGGGTGGTGAGCTGAAACCTCCCCCACCCCAAACACAAACATGCACGTCCCGTCTCCCTTCAAGACTTTGAAAAAGACATGTTTTAACATTTTTTAAAATTTCAGAGTAACGTATAAACACACAGAAAGAACGCTGCACTACACGTGAGGCCCAAGCTCGCTTTGCTCAGACGGCACCCCTCCCAGCCCGTGTCCCCTCCCGTGCCGGCTCCGTGCTGTTCTCTGGGAGCTCACCCCACTGCAGGCTGTGGCCTTGGGGGGCGCCTTCGGGGACCATCCCCGCCCGTATCACAGCCGACCCCACGGGCCGTGACCGTATCCGGTTGGAGGTCCGCGCACTGCGCCGCTGCTTGCGCCTGACGCGCACAGACACGAGGTGAAGGTGCCTAAATGGAAGCGGGTGGCGGCGTCCCTCTCGGGCGCGGACACTCCAACCCCCCGGGTGTCCGGCCTGCATTTCCCTGGTCCTCGAGGGGGATCCTTCCCACGGTGCTTCCTTTTGTTTGGGCGCCGCCACGCGCGGAGGCGGAGGTGAACCTCGCCAGGCCACGCCAGGGCCTTCGGGGCGACGCTCCCGCTGAGGGAGGTGGGTGCTGTCCGCTCAGAGACCCACTTTGCGGGGACTGACAAGTGGCCTGTTGGCGTCCCACCCCGCCGCCCCCGCTTGATGGCGTCTCGCCTCTGCCTCCGGCTCCCTCCCAGCCCAGGGGGTGCCCGCGGCGTCCGGAGCCCTACCCTCCGGATCCCGATCCGGGTTGGCTGCTGCCCCGCCCCCGCCGCCCTGCCCTGGCAACTGTTGCTAAAGGGGCGTGGCTCGACCTGCAGCCGCTGCCCGCGGCCTCATGAATATTTGAGTATTCAAATGATGCCCCGGCCCGGTTGCCATGGCGCCCAGGGCCCGCAACCCCGCCACCGGAAGAACGACCCACACCGAGCGGCGGAGGGCGCCCAGGGAGGTGGCACCCAGACCAACCTCTCAGGTGAGAGCCACGCACGCGTTTGGGCCCGGGGCCACAGGCCTCGCTGTCTCCCCGGTGCCTCGGGGGAGACAGGCCGAGGAAGGGGCCCTAGGATGAAGCAGCAAGGCCCGTGGGGAACTCAGCGGTACCCCCAGGTGTCAGATTTGGTCCTCCAGAGCCCCTGCTCAAAACCGATAGCCGGCTCCCAAGGACTCCCGGTCACCGGGATAGGAGGGGCCCCAAGCCCTGCCTCTGGGGAAGATTGGGAGGCAGGGACCCAGACTCTGCCTTTGGCAGTTTCCTTGGTGGGGACCCGTTTGAGGCCAGGACCTGCCCTCAGAGCTCCTCCCTGTGTGGTGAAGGCCTGGAGGGTGCAGGGGACCCAGAGAGCTGATGAGCCAGACCAGGGGCTGGCATTAGCCTGGGCTGTGAGGACAGACAGCCCCCTGGGTTTCCAACTTGGGAGGTTTGTGGGGCCCACAGAGTGGCAGGGCGGGGGGGGGGGGCATGAACAGCACAGACAGGCTCCGCCAGTGCATGAATGTGAGGGGACAGTGTTTACAGGCCCTGCTCCTTGGACCCTGAGACCTTTGGGCTGATACGCTGGGCCTTGTCAGGGGGAGGACCACTGCTCAGCTGCTGTCAGGCACAGGACAGGGCAGTGGGCTTGGCCCTTAATGCTGCCAAGGGCATCTTGGGGCTGCAGCCTGAACAGCCCGTGCACTCCCGTTCCCGCAAGGCTGGCCGGCCTGGGAGTGGGGTGGGCAGCGTATTCCCAAGAGGCATAGTGGTGAGGTCCTCCTGCTAGGCTTGGGGCTTTTCACCAGCTAGAGAGAGGCAGGCAGCAGAGAGAACTTTTGGAAAGAAATCCTGGCTGGAAACCCCATGGCCTTAACTTCCTTGGACCCTGGGTGTATGCGTCGCTTTCCAGGGGAGGCCACTGAGGCACACAGACCCAGGTCTCAGCACCCCTCCCAAGGCCTCTGTCAGAGCCCAGCTGGCCACCCTCCCAGCCCTAAGCATGGCGGGGAGGATGTGTCTGGAATGTCCACGGGGGCTGATGGATAAGAGCAGTAGATCCATTGGCTGATTCCTTCAGTGACTCGCTTAGAGCCTCTCTTCCGTACGTTGTGGACGCAGCGGGCAAGCATCCTGCCTGCGCAGGGCCCCACATTGTCTTGGGGTGAGGTGCTAACTCAACAGAATGAGTTATAAAACACAGAGGACCATAGAATGAGTCAGACTTACAAGGAAAGCAAATCCAGGAAGGGCAGGAGGGAATACCAAGGCAGGGATCAGTGAGGCCTCAACCCAAGTTAGAGACAAGTGGCCAGAACGTTCTGGGCAGGCTTCTGGCTCTACCCCCAGAGATGGTTCTAGGGTCTGGGGTCAGGTCAGGCAACCTGCATCTTTAAGGAGCAATGCCTGGGGCACCTGGGTGGCTCAGTCTGTTAAGCATCCGACATTGGCTCAGGTCACAATCTCATGGTTCATGAGTTCAAGCCCCATGTTCGGCTCTGCACTAACAGTTCAGAGCCTGCATCCTGCTTCAGAGTCTGTGTCTCCCTCTCTCTGCCTCCTCCCCCCCACCTGCTTGTATTCTATCTGTTTCTCAAAAATAAGTAAATGTAAAAAAAAATTTTTTTAAATAATAATGAGCAATGCCAGACAAAGCATGTGCAGGTGGTCCAGGGACACACTGAACAGCCTCCCGTGGGGCCTGGGGATGGGGGTACTCAGGAGGAACAGCATGCCAGGGAGCCCAGCCCATGAGGGACAGTCCATTGTGGCTGCCCTGGGAACCCCTTTTGGAAAGAGAATGGAGTCAGCAACAACCTGACTGTCTTCTCCATCAGCCAGTCTGGGGCCCCCATCAGGATGATCAAAAGGACCTGAGGGCCAGTCCCCCCACTGACAGCCCCACGCATCTCCACACCTTCTCACTTCTGGGCCCTGTGACCTCAGTCCTGCCTGCCTCGGATCCCCTGGGCACAGTGACCTGGCCAGGAGGCTCACCCACCTCCCTCCTGCAGGTGCTGCCTGGGCGCACATGCCGCCGCCTTGTCTGGATGTTTGACCCATGGTGGGAAAAGGCAGCTGCCTCCAGGTGAGGGGGCTCAGTGGGCACAGGGGTTGGGGGGGATGCCTGAGAGCCTAGTCCTGGGCCCCCATGCTCGGAGACCACTGATGGAGACGCACAGCAGCACAGGGCCTGAGGGAATGGCTTGCTGCTGGTCACAGCTGACAGAGCAAACATGACTTGGGGCCGATGGCACCCCCCAGGGTCCCACATCTCGCAGCCTACATAGGACCTCCAATAGGGGGGTCCAGAGCCAGTACCCCTCTTTGGGCCCTGGAGGATGGGCCAAAACACAAGAAGGTGACGTTCCCAGACCCCAGTGGGGTGTAAGCTAAGGCTGAGCGGGGGATGGGAGGGCACCATGAGGACCCCAGGCAGGGGGAAACTAAATGAGTAGAGCCCACCAGAGCCAGGCAGGGGAGCCCCACAGGGCTGGCTGTGCAGGGGTTTAGGCCAGGCTGCAGACCCGAGGGAGAGCAAAGGCTTAGTAGCTCTGCCCTCCACCCATCCCCCGCAGGTTGGATGTGAATGGCCCAGGCCTGGGACAAAGCCCAAGAGCCTTGGCCGAGCCCGGCCGCTGTCCGGGTGCGGGAGCTGAGCTGGCAAGGCCTGCACAACCCATGCCCTCAGAGCAAGGACCCGGGCAGCCACAGGGGCAGCCATGACGAGCGGCTGGTAGAGGAGCACCTGTCACCGGCCCGACTGGTAAGTGGCCGCAAGGGTCTGCGTGAGGCAGCAGTCCAGGCCTGATCCCGCCTGCCCGTGGCCCTCAGCCCTCCAGCCTCGCCTGGCTGACAGGCACCCTCAGCCCTGCTATGCGACACAGATGTGCCCCAGGCATTCAGGACCCCAAAGGGAATGAGCCGGGCAGGAATCCCACAGGTATTTGCCTAGTACCCACTGTGTGCGGCCTCCATGAACCATTCCATGAACCTGAGAAGCCCCTCGTTCAAGCAGCTGTCGTCCGTGTGGGAGGCAGGGTGGGAAGCCGTCCAAGTGCCCAGCACACGGGAGGCCCAGACCGCCAGGAGTGAATGAAAGCACAGGCACGGTAAGGGAGCCCTGGCATCCGAGTGCAGCTGGTTAAGTGGGGGCCGCTCCAGCGTCCCACCCACTGTATCCAGAGCCACTGGCGAAGGCTTTGTCCCACATCTGGGGTGGGGGTTTGCTGTCAGCCCCGCCCCCATCCTGAGGCCCACCACAACATGGAGAGCCCTCCCGACTCCCGATTCCTGCCCAGCAACCCTTCCGGGCACCTCTGCACGTCACCCGCTGCTGGCCATGCTGAGGGGACAGACCCCACCAGCTGCAGGCACCTGTCCACACCCACCCTTGCACGGGGTAAGAGGGTGAAAGGCGCATGGGGAGGGGTCCCTTGGAGACGCCGGGGCGACATACTCACCAATGTGCAGCACAAGGAAGCCTGGCTGCATGGGGCCCCCTCTGCCTTCCTGACCAACTCCGAGATCAGCTCAGGGGGAAGGGACTCGCTGCCAGGCCCCCACCCCACGTGCCACGCTGGCTCCTCCGGGCATGCAGCCCTCCAGCCGCCCTGCAGGCCCCCCCGTCTTCCCAGTGCCTCTGTCCAGCATGGGGCACATCAGGACGGCCCTCCACCAGCCCCACAACAGCCCCTAACACCGCCCCAGGGCGCAGAGATGGATTCACGGCCGCAGGCCACCTCTGTGCAGGCCAGCTCTGGGGTCCTATGTCCCTCCGTGCGGATGAGGTCTGGGTTCAGACACAGCAGGGGGGTGTGTTGGAGGGGCCAGTGTGCATGGAGGAGCTCGGGGTGGTGCTCCTGTCTCAGGCACGCCTAGGGCCCTGACAGCCTGACTCTCAGAGGGGACTTCGGGCACCTGTTGACCTGGCCACAGGGCTAGAGTGTCCTCTGCTGGACAGAGCGGCTGGCTGGCAGCAGAGGAGGGACAGGGAGGGCACAGAGCTCAGGGTGGTGCTGCCTGGCCAGGGAGTGCCAGGAACAGGGTGCAGGTAGGGCAGAACAACCCCCCCCCCACCAGGAGGACCTAGCCTCATCACCTACCGAGCACCACACACCAGGAGCAGGGCCCTGGGCAGGCCCACCGCAAGCACCCTCAGGGCCTGGAAGTGAGCTCATGCCGGCCAGAAGCCGAGGAGACAGGACAATGGCTCTGGGCCCGGTGGCTGCAGTCTGGGAGCGGCGCACCCCCCCCCCCCCCCAGCATCCGCAGAGTGGCAGACACTCCCGGTGCCCAGTGAAGTATCTGTGCTTCATTTCCTTTCGTTTTATGCTCATTCTCGGCTGACAATGCCCAACGGGGAGTATGTTTGCAGGAGTATGTATGGTTGCCGTGCCTTCCTCAGATGGCTGGTGGGACACCCCCAGAGGTCCCCGTGACCCAGAAGGCTTTGTACAGCCTGAGATCCCCACAATGTCAGGCCCAGGTGGGGTGCAAACAGTACCATGAAGCTGTCTCCTCAGACCCGCGGGATGCCCACGTCAGACTGCTCCTGGGTGAATCTCGCTGACACTCAGGCGCCCATCAGCATTTCCCGACACCTTGGCGGGGGGGGGGGGGGTTCTGTAGCCCATGTGTCATCTATGGCCACGTAATGCTGACCATAAGTCTCCCAGACTCTGGCTCCAAAGACAGGTGTCCGTCCTGAGGCTGCCCTGATCCCAGCAGCACCGCGGGCTGCCCTGCTCACGGCCGACCCTGGGCTGAGCAGCAAGTGAACACCAGGTGCACACTTGTGGGCTCCAGCCAAGCCCAGCGTGGACGAGGCCACCTGCTCTGGGGTCTGTGTTGTCACCAGCCAGGGAATGGATGCACCATTCTAATTCAGGCGAGGAGTGACAGGTGTGAGTGGTGGCCCGCTCTCCACATTCGGAACCTGCACACTCCTGAGTCTCCGTGAACCCCTTCTCAGGCGAGTCCAGCATCTCAGGGGAAAGTGTTTGTATTGCACACATCCGAAGAAAGGCCTGTCTGTAAGACCCAGGCAAGCGTGAGGACCAGTGTGGCCCCCACAGCAAGTCTGCAGTGGGGGACACAACAGGCTAACTCTCCAGCCTCTCCCACTTGAGAAGGGGAATCCCTGGTCTGGTGGCATTGACCCCCACCAAACAAACGTTTGGGTGCCCTGTGCTGGGAACACACTTTGATTGGAGATTGTTCTGTCCCTGGTGTGGCTTCTGTCCATCCTGAGACCTCCTTCTCCACCTGGCTCCTGGCTGGAGAAAGACACTGCTCTTGCAGACAGCCTCCGTGACCCCCCCGCCCTGGGCCACGGCAGCCTGGCCATCAGAGGCCCACGGCCCGTGTGCTGTGCCACACATACGACTCCAGCCGACTCCAGGACTGAAAGCCATACTCACGATTGTGTCTGGACACGTTCCTCTCTACAGACTCCATCACTGCGAGCTGGGGCCTCTCCTGCGGGCGCGGAGCAAGCCAGCCTCGTCCCTGAGACTGACTCCTAACTGCAAGCCCTTCTCAGCTTTTTTTTCTCTTGTGGATTGGAATTGAGCGACAGTTTTCTTTTTCAGACCCACAGGCTCCAAACCTCCCTTCCCTCCGAGCAGCCTTATCCAGTGCACTAAGCGGGGCCGCTCATGCTGCCCACCTCATGCTGGGACCTCTCCACTCAACGTGACAAGCTCCTCGTGCATATTTTCTGCCATCCAGCCTACTGCAGGAGACTGTCTCGCGTGACATGGGCACCCACTTTTTCACACCCCAACCAGGTCCCCAGCCAGTTACATTCTTTAGCTGCTTTGCTGTGGGAACTATCGGAACGGCACCTAGCTCCCGAGTTCTGTGTGCGGCGGCTGTGGCTGCCATGCTCCATGACAGACAGCACCCAGTCTCGTGGCTTATGGTCCGAGCACGCTTATCCGCAGGTCTGAGGGGGCTAGAGCTCAGCCATGCTCAGCAGACTCGGAGCTGAGTTCCGACATGCTGGGTCTGTTCCACGGGTCTCGTTTAGACACTGGCACTCTGAGGGCAGGCCCTTGTCTGCAAGTAGCCCCACAGCCAAAGCCATCCATGGCCAAGGTCAACACAGATGAGGCATGGAAATGTCTGCCACCTGTCCCAGCCCCACAGCCAAAGGCAGAGATGGGGAACTGTCCAGGCCTCCAGGCTGACTCTTCATCGATTTTTGCAGCGGGCCCTGGCCCAGGTAGATGACCTTCAACTGGTGAACATGCTGGAGATGTGCATCAGCACCCGTGAGAGCAGCCTGGGGAACTTTGGTGAGAGCCCCTCCCTGTCCACACCCCACCATGGCAAAGTCAGGCTGTGGGGCTGGCAAAGTCAGACTTCTTCTTGAGGGTCCATTCGCTGGAGGGCTCTCCTCCAGGCTTCGGTCTTTGGACCACTGTACTCCACGGGCCTGCCCTGCACCCCATGGGCCCACCCTGTACCCCACAGGCCAACTCTGCATCCCTCTTTCCAGGGATCAGGGACTGTCTTGCAGGGTCAATGCCCTGTTCTTGGAAGGAGCCTAGCTCAGGACCCTTTCTGGGGGGGGCTAGGGGTACACAGGGGCCCTGGCTAGGGAGGGTCCTGTGCTCTGGAACACAGAGCTGCAGGTTGATGGGGGTTATGGTGTGGGGTGCCTGAGGCTGACCTGGGATGTGACTCAGGGTTGGAACCCAAGCTGTGGCGGCACCCCCACACCAGTGGGGCACCCCTCCTCCAAGTGGACTCCTGGAGTCCAGCAGCCACGTGGCCTTCCGGGCGGGCCAGTCCACTCAGGCGCACCTTCTCCCCCTGCCCCACGTGAAGCACACGGCCCTGAGGTTGCCTCCAGGACTCAGAGCAGCCATCGATCGGCAGGGGCCAGGGGGCACCGATGTCTCTGGCGGGTGCAGAGAGGTGAGTGAGGGGGTAAGGCTTAGTCTCCGACCTCTCGCTCCTGTGGCCCCCAGGGGTGCACCTGCCCAACCTCAGCCAGCTGAAGCTGAATGGCAGCTGCCTGGGCTCCGTGAGGTGAGTCCTGCCCTGGGGTCACGGCCAAGGGAGGGTCCCCACCCAGAGCCCCCTGGCGTCCTACTGTCTCCATGTCCTCGGAGGGCCCTAACACCTGCCCTTCCAGCCTGACTCTGGGACATGCGGTGCATGTCACCCACCCCCGGTTTGTTGGAGGCACCTGCTGAGAGTGACGGATGCCACCCAGAGCCTGTCGTCAGTGTCAGGCTGGTCACACCAGGTCTCCAAGGACGCACCACGGGGCACTCGGAAGATGCTCCCCACCTTTGACAGAGTCCCCAAGTGGCGCAGGGTCTCTGGTGGGTGCCCCAATACCACCTAAGCCTTCAGGGCCTCAGGCGCCCCCGCAGCAGGGCACGTAAAGCATAAGGGCACGTGAATCATCAACTTAAAAGACAAAATTCAAAACTAAGGACAGATTAATGCCCTTTGTCTACATCACTGGCTGGAAAGAACAAAACTGAAGTAATAGCAAACTATTCTGGGTGGTCGAGCAGAATGGGCTTCACAAAAACACTGCTGATGTAATGTAGCCGGGGCCAGCCGGCAGGGGGGTGGGCTTCCAGCCAAAACTCTAGAAAACTATCCAGGTGCTTGAAATGGGCTCTCAGCGCCCAGTCATGTCTAGGTGAGTCCGGAAAGGTATTTATTAGGCAACCTCCTTTAAATGCTTTCTTGATTTTCCTTATTTATACTGTTATTTATCAAATAAACGTCCAAAAGAATTTAAGAAAACACTTGAAGATCTGGACATGGAAGCAAAGAACATTGGAAGACGACCTGGCGCTCAGGGCGCAGCCCCGAGACGAGAGCAGAGAAGGGGCCCCGGAGCACAGGGCCACCTGTCTGCAGCGAGGGCTGGAAAATGGGGCTTCAGGAATGTGCCTTGAAGGTGCAGCTAAGCAGGGTGCTGACAGAGATACCAATGCTTTCTTTAGCTTAACCAACACAAAAAATCCTATTTACTTCTTCATTGTCAAGGCTTAAAATTAGCTCAACAAATAGTCAAGTATATAAAACTCATATAAAATAAAGGAGGAAAACTATAAAGAGAAGTGGAAGGTATTATAACAGCAAGAAACATGATACATCATTTGTAGCAAAACAAAACAATTCAATTCCAAGGGGAAAAAAATTCCAAGAACAATTAGATCATAAATTGCAAGAAAACATGTTCTGTCCCTTGATAATGATAGTGACAAACGTAGCAAGTCTTTAAGTTTTCTGTTACTGAATCCTGAAACTTGGCCACATGATGTTTGTGAATCTCCATGGCTGAAAGTGGACCAGTTTGTAAAAGGAAACTAATTAAGTGCGACAGTTTAGTAAACTTGTTGCAGACTTGGCTGATAACAGCGATGTTATAGGCCAAGGGGCACCCAGCCGGCTCAGTCAGAGGAGCGTGCGACCCTTGGTCTGGAGTCGTGAGTTTGAGCCCCACATTGGGTGTAAAAGATCTCAGGCAGTATCTTAAGGGATGGAAAATAATTTTGATGTACTGTCTGTCAGTTCATCAGCTGAGCGAGAATTCAGCCGAAACATCGCAGGCGTGAAGGCGGATGTTCTTGACTTCTAGGCTTTATACGGGCCGAGCGTGGCTTAGACTCTTCGAGGTCCCTCAGCCAGCCTCCCCCCGCTGACCTCGCCCGTTGTGGCCTTCGCACAAACAGAAACCCTGCGTTCTCGCCTTTTACTTCTAGTCTTTAATCCAACCTACCTGTGAGGTCACCTTCAATGGTGGCATGAGATTGGGACCCCATTTTAATTCATGCCATACAGTGGGTCCATTTTCCCAGCAATGCACCACCTCCCTACAGACCACTGTGCCATTTGTCAGGTCCCCGTGCAGATGCACATATGGGAGCCCTCGGTGGCGTCTCTCTGTCTGTCCATCTGTCCTGCACCAGTGCCGCGCTGTCTGTATTCCCAGGGCTGTGTGTTAATTTGCCTGTGTCTGACACCCTCATCGTCATCTTCCTTTTCCTAAAATGACCTGGCTGCTCCTGAATGCTTCTTATACTTGAAGTTTACGATCTGTTTGTTGGGTCACACACACTACTCTTTCTGGAATTCTATTTTTGCAATGAGGAAAGATTTGCATGCTACTTTGGGTTTATTTGTTAACTTATACACGTTCATGAATATGATACAGCTCTCCATTCGTGTGTTCCTTTATATTTTTCATAGAGTCTTTTAACTTCCCCTATGAAATTCCCCACTGCTGCTTGGAACAGGGCAGGACATCAGCCTCCCTGAAACCAGAACTAAATTAATGCCCACGTAGTTACAGGAGAAACATGAATGGCCTTCTGTTTCTCTTGTATTTTCTGGCTGATTACCATAAACGTGGAGAAAAAAGGACACTGATCTAGAATCGATTATTCCCGTCAGTACAGCCCCCCTGGGTTTCATGTGTGGGTCTTGCATCTGCCGACATTGTGCCTTGATTTTCTAAGTAGCAATACTGCCAGGCTCTCCTCTTAATTCCAGTAATTTGTGAATTCACTTGAGGTTTCTGTACTGATGATGTGACGGTCAGCAGCTTGTGCGCCTTGGCTTCCACTTGCAGCCCACACGCTTCTCTGTCTCACCCTACAGGCTGCAGGCCGGCCGCCCAGCGTGACCTTAAGTACCAGCAAGGGCGGCATCTGTCTGAATGCGTGTGTGTCTACGCATCTGTCCACACGATCGTGAAATGGTATTTCTGGACTCCATCGGCAGATGTTGCAGGGGCACTAATTCTTCCCCGTGTTCCTGCAGTAGGGACACTGGGTCACCCGAGTTAACATCATTGTGACTTTAAATTCCATTTGCTTGGCGGTGCTCATGTCCGTGCTCACGAGGGCCAGACTTTCAGCTGCCCTGTGCGTCTGTGGTCCCGGGATCAGGGGTTGATGCCCAGATTGCCTCCCGTGTTTATTGCTCTTTTCGACTGCTCTATTTTTTAAACTTCTTGTATGAGAAATTGTTGTGGAAGATAGACATTGTCTACTCCATGGTGGCTAATTAGAACTTACTTTCATATATATATATTTTTTTATTTCTAGGAGAGAGAGAGACAGCGTGAGCAGGGGAGGGTCAGAGAGAGAGGGTGTCACAGACTGAAACCGGCTCCAGGCTCCGAGCTGGCAGTCAGCACAGTGCCCGACGCGGGGCTCGAACCCACAAACCGCGAGATCATGACCCGAGCGAAAGTCGGACGCTTAACCGACTAAGCCACCCAGGCGCCCCTAGAACTTACTTTTAAAACCAGTAGGGGCGCCTGGGTGGCTCTGTCGGTTGAGTGTCCGACTCTTAGTTTTGACCCTGATCATGATCCCAGGGTCATGGGATCCCGCCCCACGTGGGGCTCCACACTGACTGCACAGAGCCTGCTTGGCTTTGTCTCTCTGTCTCTGTCTCTGTCTCTGTCTCTCTCCCCCTCTCCCTCTGCCCCTCCCCTGTTCGTGCTCTCTCTCTCTCTCTCAAAACAAATAAATAAACATTTCACAATTAATTAATTAAAGTGAGTCCAGATCTGAGGACTGTGAGGCTTGCGGGGATGACAATCACCACTTAATTTCTTTGATCAAGTTTTCTATTTCTTTCGGTGCCAGCTTTATCTAGGCTTTCAAAAATGTTGGTATATATTTTGTTTATAGTACCTTCTATTTTTTTCAGTTGCTGCTCTGGCTATAATTATTCCTGTATTAAAATGCTGTATATTTATTTGCATTGTCTCCTTATCTTTGCTTTGCTGACGTTGTCCGTTAACTTTTTGCAGAGTTGGCTCTGGCTCTGTTAGTTTTCTCTACAGTTTGTCTGGTTATTACTGGCTCCATCCTCATCTTTATTGTGTCTTTACTTCTTGTTCTTTTTGTAATTTGCTGCTGTTCTCTTTCTAGTTCCTCGAGCTAAGTGCTTCGCTCTGTTGTTGTTATCCTTCTAGTTTTTTGAGAAATACGTTGGGCGACATAAATTTCTTTCCCGCACAGCTTTAGGAAGGGTTCCACAAATTCCACATGCTTTGCTTTTTGTCATTAGTTCTAAGTTTTTGGTAATTTTCCTATCTAATGTGAGATGAGGCAAAATCTGCTAGTTATTCCCCAATCTTTATTCTTCTATAACAGTAGAACTCCCGTTTTCAGCTGGGCACACAGCCGCCTCGTCTGCCCCCCAGCCGGCTCTGGCCGTGTGCCTCGAGTCTGAACCACAGGTCACAGGCAGCAAGGTGTGTACAGACTCTGAAAGCAAACGGAACGGAACAATAATACCATCTCAGAAATGAAGACGAGCCCCAAGGAGACGCTGCAGGAAACGCAATACAAGAAATTGCATGGGAGAACAGACTGATTGAAAGGAACACAATTCATTGTCCGTGAACGGAGTCTGGACGGACCGCAGGGATGGAGGGCAGATAGAGGGTCTATAATTGCTTCGGAAGGAAAGTGGAATAATAGAACGGAACAAATATTTAAAGATTAAAGAAAACTTGTGAGACACAAAAGAAGGCTTTCAACCACACCTTGAAAGAAAAACTCGAAGGTGACCAGCCAACGCTGAAACACACCCTAATGAAGTTACTGGACGCGAAGATGAGATGTGCAGGAGGCCACGGAAAGGCACCACCTCTTCCTTTAAGATGAACAGAAATGGGGTTTTCCTCGGACTTCTCCACAGAAACACGCAAGCCCAGGAGACAGGGTGATGCCCACATGCCCAGTGGAAAGAAGGCAGGACCGAGAATCCCATGCCCAGCCACTGCTTCTGAATGAATGAGTTACAGATCAAGGAAAACAGTTTGATTAGCCCCTCTCAAAGAAATCACCAGACACAAACTTCAGCCAACTAAGAGATGGGAAAACTCACTGGCCGCCACGGACTGGCGGTAAACGTGGAAGCCCCGTAACGGGGGGACGAAGCAGAGCAAAGCCTTGGCGCCCAGGTGAAGCCGTGCGTCAGACATCACCACGGGGGGTGGCGGGCATGTGCCCTGGAAGGTCTGAGGCAGAAAAGCTGTCAGGTGTCACCGGGCTGGGAGGAGACACGGGCATAGAGCGGATAAGCAGGGGGAAGGGCAGACGCCAAGTCCGAGGTGAGAAAACGCAGGGGCGCCACTTTAAGGAGCATGGGAGTCATGCTGCAGTGACGGGTCCCCACCCTCACCCCCGGCCCAGCAGGGAAGCCCCCCACATCAGGGCCCCCAGCAGCTCAGTTCTTTCAAGCAGCATTTCAGACCCTTGCTCCCAATTTAAATGCCCAGAAGCTATTCACGGTATAATTGGGAATATTGGGGGGCGCCTGGGTGGCTTAGTCGGTTAAGCGTCCGACTTTCGCTCAGGTCATGATCTCGCGGTTCGTGGGTTCGAGCCCCGCGTCGGGCTCTGTGCTGACTGCCAGCTCAGAGCCTGGAGCCTGTTTCAGTCTGTGACTCCCTCTCTCTCTGACCCTCCCCTGCTCACGCTGTCGCTCTCTCCTAGAAATAAATAAAAAAACATTTAAAAAAAGAAAAAGAAAAGAGAAAGAGTCACTTTAAAAAAAATAATTGGGAATATTGGGGTACCTGCAGCATGAAAGGAAAGGTCAAAACGAAGGCTCCCTGGAAACTGGGCCACACAGGGAGGAGGCTACAACCTCCAGACTTCACCAAGTATTGCAGGAGACACAGAAGATGTGACCTCTTGGCATCTTCAAAACAAGAATATCATGCTGTGAACAAAGACCAGAGAACAATGAAGGCCACGTAGGAATGAGACATATGGCCACCAACATAAAAACGTTAGTAACAACGTTGGAAAATAAGGACATTTCCCCGAAAGCAGAACCTGAGGCAAAGAGATGGAAACCGGGAGAGGAGCTAAGAAGACGAAGGCCATTCTCAGACAAGCAGCGCAGGAGTGGCGGAGCTCCGGTGTGAGGGCAGGGAACACAGACAGAAATAGAGAAGAAATGCCATCAGGAACCTCCCAGAACCCAGTTGAAAGGACACGCCCTGTCGGGGGGCGCCTGCAGGCAGCAGTGGTTGCCAGAGGGTTCTAAGGTCTTCTACGTGGAGGTACACTGGCCTGCCTGTGTGCAGGGGAGCGGCGGCAGAGCGGGGTGCTAGGCCAAGCCCAGGGCAGGGGCTGGGGGAGGTCTCCCGGGCACAGCTGGCTGGCAGAGGGGCTGCAACTTGGGGAAGCCATCCACAAGAAAGGCCAAACAAGGAGAGTGGGGGTGATCCCAGTGAGGAAGGGAACCACTGCAGCAGGCAGTAGGCGCGGCTCAGCGAAGTCATCCGGCGACAGGGCGGCTCCTCTCCGCCGGGCCCAGGCCCTCCAGGGCCGGGAGAAGGTGGGCTCTGCCGGTGCCCGAGACCACGGGGCTGCAGCAAGGGTGGAAGGCGGGGAGGCAGGGGGCTCCGGGACCCCGTCCGCAACCTGGAGGCCGCCACGCACGAGCCACGGGTGACGGGCAGCGCTGTGGCTGGAGACAGCCAGGTGTGGGTGGCGGATGGGCTCGCGGCATGGCACAGGGCCTTCGTGGCACAGCTCTGGGCCTCCAGCCCGGGACAGCGCTGACCAGCCACCCGTGCCCTCTCCAGGGACCTGGGCACCTCCCTGGGCCGCCTGCAGGTGCTGTGGCTGGCGCGCTGCGGCCTCACTGACCTGGATGGCATTGGCTGCTTCCCGGCCCTGAAGGTGGGTCTGCGGTGCCCTGGGCTGGGGAGAGGGGCCCGGCCAAGCCCTGGCTGAGCGCCCTGCTGCCCCAGGAGCTCTACGCCTCCTACAACGACGTCTCCGACCTGAGCCCACTGTGTCTGCTGGAGCAGCTGGAGGTGCTGGACCTGGAGGCCAACAGCGTGGACGACCGGGGGCAGCTGCGCTACCTGCAGCTCTGCCCCAGGCTGGCCACGCTCACCCTGGAGGGCAACCCGGTGTGTCTGCGGCCGGGGCCCGGCGCCTCCAGCAAGGTGCGTGCGGTGCGCCCCCAGGCAGCTCATCCACGGGGCCGGGAGACGCTCTGTGGCCCTCCCATGGCCCCAGGGGCCTCTCTGCCCCCCGAACGCGGGTCACGCCCAGCCCGGGCGGCAGGGTCATCCCCGGGGAACACCCCACCTGCACCCTGTGACTTGTTCACCAGGAGCTCGCTCTCTTGTATCGCTGGAGACCTTCTAGGCCAGGACCAGACGCCACAGGGCCACATGCACACATGCCACACCCCCCAGCCCACGCATGTACCCCTGCGGTGTCCGTGCACACACCCCGTGGGACCACACGTGTCCAGTACAGCCTGCACGTAGAATCATGCACACTCACACACACACAGCCCCACGCAGGCCCAGTCCAGAGCTCCCTTCACCACCACGCGCCCGCAGGCCTGCCCACACTGCAGCACTGCCCATGCCTGGAGCACACTCTGCCTGCCCTGGCAGCCTCCACTGGGTGGTGCCCAACTAGGCCACAGCTCTGGGCTCAGGGCAGCTCCACAGGCCAGAGGACACCACTGGACCTTGGCTGTGAGCCCAGAGAGCGAGTTCACATGCAGGGGAGACCAGAGGTCCCCTCAGTCCCTGGTGGCCAGGAGTGACCCAGGCCAGCACTGGCACGAGGGTCTGGAGGAAGCAGCCACGGGAGAGCCCGCTGGGCCCAGACCTGCCACGCCCTCCACGCTGCAGGTGCCCCCGGGCTACAACTATCGGGCCGAGGTGAGGACACTCATCCCCCAGCTGCAGGTCCTGGACGACGTGCCAGCCACACGCACCAGCGTGCCAGCCCCCCGGAAGCTGGACCAGGACTGGCTCATGGTGAAGGAGGCCATCAAGGAGGGCAGCGTCTCGGACAGCCTGTTCCCTGGGCTGGGTATGGCGGCCACTCACCTGCCCTCTGGCAAGGGCTGCCCCACCCAGCCTGGGGCTTGAGCCCCAGAAGAGGCTGCCACCCCCTGCTGTCCCCAGGAAGAGAGCCCTGTACCCTCAGCACCCCCGCAGGCCTTTCAGAGATAAACAGCCACATTTCACAACCCTTCTCAGCCCTGACCTTTTGTCCCCAGAGCTCTGCATTGCTGCCCCCAGGCCAGGATAACCTCCCTGTGAGCAGCACCTGGTGGGGCATGGGCCCCCAGACACAGACACATGCTGGGTGGCGGGGCCCTGGTTTGTGGACAGTCTCAGGGGGGCTCATGGGGTGGCCGGCTGGCGTGTGCTTCCATGACCTCTGATTTTGTCCCTCGGGTAGATCATCCCCACGGAGCTCCCATTCCAAGATTCGGCTCCCAGCTCTCCTTGCCTGAGACCCAGCCACGGGCCCCCAGGCCATGGCCCCTCTCGCTGCTGGTCACTGGGGGTCCCCTGCCTGGAGGTTTGCTTCCCAAGGACCCAGCTCCACAGGATGACACCAGTAGCCTCACCCACGGTAACTAAGCCACCTCTGCACAAAGCTCACGCTGGAGCCCCTCAGCCCCAAGCAGACCAGCCACCCCCTCTTCCTCAGGTGCCAGCCAAGTCCTCTGTGGAAACCCCACCAAAGGCCTGCGGGAGCGTCGACACCAGTGCCAGGTGTGCCTTGTCTACGACCACAGGGCGCTGGTGTGCTGCCCTGGCAGTGCCCCGGCCCACAGTCACTGCTGGCCAGAGGCCCCAGCCCCCCCCCAACACCTTCCACAGCCAGACGAGTCCTGCCTTCAGGGTTCCCCCACCAGCCCCCTCGAAGGCTGTGCCTCCAGACCAGCCCCTTCTCTCCTCAGGCCTGGACAGCTCTGGAGCCGCTGGCCTCATGCGAGGACCCGGCCGCCAGCGCCTCCCCAGGGCCTGACCCTGCGGACAGCAGTGACCTCCTGGCCTTGGCTAGGCTCCAGGCCTGGAGGGAGCCGCACCTTCGGTGGGTGCCTCTCCTGGCCCCCGGCCCTAGCTCTACAAGTCCTGGTTTGGTGGGAGGTCATGGCTGGGGGCTGCCTTGGTACCCAGGACGGCTGGAGGAGCTGGCCATGGGAGCCTGAGGCTGGGGGACCATCCCAGGGCACACACTCATTTGGGAATGGCCCTAAGGGCAGGGCTGCACCCCCTTCCCCCTCTAGTTCCCTTCCCAGTAGGTACCTGGAGTCCCAGCAGGAAGGTGCCACAGCCCCCTGGGGCCTACAGAGGGGCCCTGAAGAGCAAGGGGACAAGTCGAGGCCCAGGACTCCCTCCAGCCCCCTAGGCCTGGTCCCAGGTACTCAGAGTGACCCCACTCACCGCCCCAAACTAGCATTCATCAGCTTGCGTCCCCTTCCTCAGCTGGGCTCTGAGAGGGGCTCCGATGGGGTGGTCCTCTCCTGATGGTGGGGGGCTTACAGTCAAAGGGTTCCAATCCCAAGCCCTCCTCCCCTGAGCCCATGGGATAATGCTGCCCCAGGGACTGGCCAGGACAGGCCCACTGGGCAGGGGCAGGGCACAGGCCAATGGAGGGGCGAGGCCACCAGATGGGCCAGGAGACTGAGGCGGGGGGGCGTTGCCCTTACCCTGCACACAGGGCCTGTGCTGGGCCCAGAACCTGCAACAAACACAGGAGGGCTGTAGCGACTCTCGCGCAACAGGGCCCAGGGAGGCTTCCTGGAGGAGAGGTCTGAACTGCCGGGTGAACTGAGGGGGCCAGCCTGGGAAGGGGGCATTGTAAGCAGGGGCAGCTTATAGGTTGGCTGAAAGACCGTCCTGTGGGTTGGGGAGTCAAAAGGGCCAGGGTGGAGGTGGCACAGGAGAGACAAAGCCTCTGCCCTTCC
The DNA here is from genome assembly GCF_003009895.1 of Hyaena hyaena. Taxonomy (NCBI): domain Eukaryota; kingdom Metazoa; phylum Chordata; class Mammalia; order Carnivora; family Hyaenidae; genus Hyaena; species Hyaena hyaena. The sequence continues at coordinate 361,682 of NW_024081623.1, read as the reverse complement.
CTGCGTGGGCTTGTGCCTGGGGACTGGCCTGGACTATGGTGCGGTGGGCAGGGGGTGCGGGGGGATGGAGGACAGGCCAGGCAGCCGGGGGGGGGGGGGGGCGGGGGGAGTGGCAACAGTGAGGACTCAGGGACAGAGGGGTACCCGGGCCTCCCACTCCAGGCCACATCCAGGGAGGCACTCGGTCGTCGTGGCCACCCTGCCCAGTCTGCCCTGAGGCAGCGAGTGCCAGGGCATCACTCTACAGCAGACGACTAGGCACTGGCCCAGGGCCACTCTTGGTGATGCAACGTAGTGACCTAAAGCCAGAGCCCAGGCTTTGTGGCCTCTGCAGGCCGAGAAGTGGGTGTGGCCCCAGCACGGTCAGAAGTCAGGGGGCTGCAG